>NW_026427843.1:3320-4622 GCF_001194135.2 Octopus bimaculoides
AACTCAGAATCACTGAAGAATGCAATAAGTTACCTGCATCAGTTGTCAGCTGTTGGGATGCTACATCTTCAAAGCTTCCATGCTTCCTTACACTTGGTTTCCACCCCCCACCCCCAATTTATTTTACTTTTCTTTAAACAACTTATTCACTGTTCACTTCCTGTGCATGTTCCATGTACTGTTCATGCACTTTTGGCTACTTTTTCTGCTGAGTGCACCTGAGCATTGTATACAATAAATTTATTATTATTATAACCAAAGTTATAGTTAAGACAGTTGTTCCTTTTGTGAAGAGAATAACAATGATAATTGACAGGATATATTTCTTTTGAATTTTTTATTTCATTAAACCAGTTTGTGCTGCATTGCTCCTGTCTTGGCTGCTAAAGTGATACCTGGTTGTGAGGTGACAGTAGGATCTGACAAAGAAGATGAAAGATGGCCATATGCAAGAACAACAAAGGACATTAAGGAACTGGGTGCCACACATATTAACAAAGATGTTACAATATCCTTTGCTTTCCAATTTAAAAAGTGGTTCTCTTTTCATAAAACTAAAATGAAATGTATTTCTTCTTTTTTGGATTGCAGAAATCCATTTATTGTATTATTAAGAAATTGGAAAATTAACCCTGTCTGGTAGCCTTTTTCTTAAAGTTTTATCCATTTATTTTCTCATTTAAATGGTTTTGGCTGAAAATGGCAGTATGAACAATTAAAAAAAAGAAATTGCTGAATAATAATGCACAGAATTGACAGAAGCCGCCATATTCATTGAGGCAGTGTTCTTTTGTTATGGCTTATCACCAAATTTATAGAGTGTATGCTGCCATAGATTATGAATATCTAACAATATATTATGAGATGTTTACATGAAATTCATATCTTTGTGTTACCTTCATCAGGTTGCTCATGATGGCACTACTCTAGTTAGTGTCTGTAGTTTGTTTGTCTTAAGAAATTCTATGGTTCACATTCTTTGACTATTTGGTGGAAAAATTCTGCCTCCTGAAATAACTGAAGACATCTGAAAAATACATATATGAGGATAGAAATTAATCATGTTTAGATGGAACACACAATCATTTCTAATTTTCAGTATAAGCATAGTCATTACTATGCAGTGAAGCACTTCACTTTCCAACCATGTGGTTTCAGATTCAGTCCCACTGCATGTCACCTCTTTTACTATAATCTCCAGGCCGTAGATGGGAACTGAAAGAAGACTTGTTTCATTTTGTATCATTATCACTCATTGCTGCTTTTCATCATCAAACATGTTGGCACTCCGTTGCTTACGAC
>NW_026427843.1:4915-5092 GCF_001194135.2 Octopus bimaculoides
CGCGAGTCCGCTGCCCTAACCACTGGGCCATTGCGCCTCCACCCATCAAGCATATACAGCAGAGAAAAAGATGGTCAACTCTGATGTCTGTGTCTTACAGTACGAATTTTTATTAGAGTGCTACCATCATTAGAAAGAAGATTGTGTGTGACTGGACTAAAAAATTCCTTCTACTCT
>NW_026427843.1:5237-5991 GCF_001194135.2 Octopus bimaculoides
TTCAGCTGAAGGTTAGCCCTGAATGAAGAAACTTATGATGAAAGGTGTCCCACTTGTTACTATTTTGTCTTCTTGAGTATTTAAAATGATATGTGATTTGTGGAAAATTTGTCTGCTATTTCTAGCAGGTTGAATGCCTGTGTATATTGCTCCTTGGTTGGAAGAGCATATGAAATATAATTTTTTTTTTTTTCAGTTCACAAAGGTAAGCAGAAAACCGAAAGGAGTTGATAAGGTTGGCCCAGGTAAAAGTGTCATCAGTGGTTCTCAAGCACTTTCTCAGGGTAATGGATGACCCTAATGATTCATTTTGAAAATATCGATGAATTTATTCAAATAATTGTTATTAAACTGGAGTTTGGAACATATGAAGTTTTGATGTAAGGTTTTAATTAAATGATTTTTAAAAAGATAGTTGCCCTTGGTTCTATGATACAGTCTAAGGCAGGTTGGTATTGAAACAGTTTTGATAAAATGTTTTTATTTATTTTTGTTATTTTCCTTGACATTTGTTTTTTTATGAAGCCCATATTGATATCAATAACCGCATTGTGACTGCTCCAGCCTTCATGTGTGAAACAGCAGTACACGAAGTTTTTGATGGTATTGGTGAAATGGTAACGGGAGTACTGAAGCTGGTTAAATAACTTCTTTTTTTTTTTTTACCTCCAAGAATGCAGCAAATATTGCTGTTTTGTTTCTTCACTTCTGATTGCAGTTTCATTCACTTATTAGATAACAGTAAAAAAAAAAA
>NW_026427843.1:6022-6804 GCF_001194135.2 Octopus bimaculoides
AAGAAAGATCTCCCTCAATGGTTAAGTTAATTTCACACTTGGAAATTTAGAGAAATTTTGAAATGAAGATGCTGTAAAATTGGGCAGGTGTTCCCAATAAAACACTCAATCAAGATTTACTGTATTTAATTTTAGTCAAATATATTTATTATATTTCTACACATTTACTCTGGTTTGGTTTATTATATTTTTTGAAAATGTAGTGTATATTTCTTCTTTATTTATTTCATCTTATCTAATGCAAGTGGGATCTCTCAGGTAGTTGAGTGGCTAAAAGACTGGACAGCTAAAAGATTAGCATTTTCCTGCCCTATCACAACTACTTTACTTTACCTGTAGCAATGACTTTGCTCTTTGAAGCGGGACTCATTCTGTAAAATGACTTAATTTGTTAGCCTTCAGTGCCAAATTCGGTTCCTGATCTTTTTGGGGTTAGATTTTTCTAAAATCCATTTAATGACCAGAGAAACTAGAGACAAGCAGATAAATCTGTTCTCTTTTACATGTTTCAGTCATGTTGGGACATCCACCCTCCTCTGAAGTTTAGTCAAACAAATCAACCATAGTACTAATTTTTTAAAGCCTGGTATTTATTCTATTGGTCCCTTTTCCCACTCAAATGTGGAAGGGATATATCTCAATTTTACAAAGGCCTTTGATAAAGTCGATCATGGTATGGCATGTCACAAACTGCATGATCTTGGCATAGTCGGAAAATTGGGAGACTGGCTGTATGACTTTCTGAAGGATAGAAGTCAGGTGGTAGTAGCCAATGGGGCCAC
>NW_026427843.1:7389-7520 GCF_001194135.2 Octopus bimaculoides
ATGGTCACCAACCAGTGTCAAATTAATCTCAGAAGTTGAGGCAATCCAACAAAGCTACACGAAGAAGATAGTTTCTTTACAGCATATATGCTACTGAGAATGACTCAAGATTTCGACTTTATTCCTTAGAG
>NW_026427843.1:7636-7927 GCF_001194135.2 Octopus bimaculoides
TCACCAAGGACTCCAGATTTGCCTTGAAGAGATAGGACAAGACACTGCAAGAGCCTGGTCTTCAGGGGACCACAGCTCTTCAATATCCTCCCAAAGGACCTGAGAGACTTGCATGGGGTTGATGTAGGTAGCTTCAAAATGAAACTGGACCTCTTACTGTCAAGCCAACTTCAATGCAGGTGGAGAAGATGAGGGCAACGGCATCAAACTCCCTCATGCACCAAACGTCAATTTCTAAAATGCATTAGTGAAGTAAAATTATGTAGCAACACCAAATGGCGGTGCCCCAGC
>NW_026427843.1:7937-8265 GCF_001194135.2 Octopus bimaculoides
TGAAGTAAAATTATGTAGCAACACCAAATGGCGGTGCCCCAGCATGGCCATAACTCATGAGCAGAAACTAGATCAAATCAAATCATATGTGTATATATGTGTGTGTGTGTGTGTATGGTAAGTAGACTGATTAACAACCACATAGTTCTGGGTTCAGATCCACTGCATGGCGCCTTGCGCAACTGTCTTCTACTAGAGCCTAAGGCTGACCAAAACCTTGTGATTGGATTTGGTAGATGGAAACAGAAAGAAGCCTGTCATAGGTATATATCATCATCGTTGTTTCACGTCCGCTTTCCATGCTAGCATGGGTTGGACGATTTGACTG
>NW_026427844.1:0-221 GCF_001194135.2 Octopus bimaculoides
AAGTCGATTACATCGATCCCAGTGTTCAACTGGTACTTATTTTATCGACCACGAAAAGATGAAAAGGGGTGCTTGGTGATTCTCTGAGACTAAAGAAAGGTGTTCGAACAAAAACGATTGAGAAGTACTAGCTAGAAGTTAAATACGCTTTGACTTATTTAACTACTGAGTTAATATGTATTTATTCATATTATATACGCACGAAATAACAGCATGCTGAT
>NW_026427845.1:0-1560 GCF_001194135.2 Octopus bimaculoides
ATATGTATGTATGTATGTATGTATGTATGCATATGTATATAAGTAATCAGTATATGATTAAACACAGTTCAACAAATTCATTCATATTTATGTAATGAAGGAGATTAAATGTTAAAATGGATTATAGTTTTTATTATTCATGTTGCTGTACAAATTGTTTCATACAAAGACTCAGGCATTCATAATAGAAAATCAGAATAGTCAAATTTGTATTCGTCCGTAGCAGGGGTAAAAACTAAAAAAGATCTTAGAAGTACATAGATTTTCTCTTAGTAATCGTATTGTAATGATGTGTTTGTTCTTGGAATCACACAAATTTAAATAAGGTTAAAAAATATATAATTGGGTGTCAATATATATAATATTTAAAAAACTGACATTCTCTGTATGACTTTCTGTATGTGCGTCTATTTAAAACACCGAAAATGAATTATATCAACTGATCAGGCTGTATATGTGTTTACAATGAGAAATGCAAATCAGGAAGGGAAAGAATTTTCAAATACAAAACTTAATTTTTACTTAACCGTCAATTATTCTTTCAGCTTAAGAAATTATTAGAAAAAAATGTTTAATAGTAATCAATAATAATTTCAGGTTTATAAAATTAATAATTTATTGTAAATAATAGGTCTAATATTCATAGACAAAAATAAGTGTCATATGTTGCAATTAATTATCTAGTCACAGTATTAGAATGTTTTTAAGAAAATTTAGAAATGGATACTATACAAGTGATAAGGCGTAACAAAATTCGAAATAAAAGGGAATTTGCTTACGTTATCAACTGATAAACTTATATAATTGTCTATAGAGCGATATAATAAGAAAGGGGTTTTTGATAGATAATATCGAAAACTTGTTTGTACTATTGCTGAGTAAGTTATCATAGATAGGAAAAAAAACTAACTAAAAAAGAGATATCTATAAGTTTGATATGGTGTAGAGGATACAATAATTAATGGGAAAAATGTAGGTGTACATCTAGATTCATATGTGTTTACATACCAGTATACATATGCTTATGTGCATACAAACCCATACAGTCATATATACATACACCCACATTTATACATACATAGACATACACATATATACATACGTACACATATATATGCATATCTATATACATATGTATATACTTGCATATATATCTATATATATACATACAAGGAATGAAGCCAGTTTGCTCCGATGGATGTGTAATGCCAGTGTGCATACTAGACAGAGTATCAGTACCTTGAGAGAAAAATTGAACTTACGAAGGATCAGTTGTAGTGTGCAAGAGAGACGACTGCGCTGGTATGGTCATGTAGCGAGAATGGATGAGGATAGCTGTGTGAAAAAGTGCCACACTTTAACAGTTGAGGGATCCTGTGGAAGAGGTAGGCCCAGGAAGACCTGGGATGAGGTGGTAAGGCACGACCTTCGAACATTGGGCCTCACCGAGGCGATGACTTCTGACCGAGACCTTTGGAAATATACTGTGCGCGAGAAGACCCGGCAAGCCAAGTGAGACCTAAATCTAAGGCCCAGCCAGCCCACTTATGCGTACCTTCC
>NW_026427845.1:3702-4414 GCF_001194135.2 Octopus bimaculoides
GACTGGCTCCTGTGCTGGTGACACGTAATACACCATTTTGAGCGTGGCCTTTGCCAGTAAGACATCCGAGCGACATCGTTGCCAGTGCCCCTGAACTGGCCCTTGTGCAGGTGGCACGTAAAATACACCATTTCAAGCGTGGCTGTTGCCAGTACCCACTTGACTGGCCCTCGTGCCGGTGGCATGTAAAAGCACCCACTACACTCTCGGAGTGGTTGGCGTTAGGAAGGGCATCCAGCTGTAGAAATTCTGCCAAATCAGATTGGAGCCTGGTGTTACCTCCTGGTCCACCAGTCCTCAGTCAAATCGTCTAACCCATGCTAGCATGGAAAGCGGACGTTAAACGACGATGATGATGATCGATGATGATATATACACACACATACATATTATAAAAATTTACTAATATGATTAGTGACTAGCAGAAGTGGACACTCAGATATTATATTATAAGTACATACATGCACCCACATATATACATGCATTTAGTTACTTGCATACATAGACATATGCATATACAAATGTACACACAATTACAAATATATACATGCATATATACATTATATATACACTTAAGTAAGTGCACAAACATATACATACATACATATATACACACACATGCACACACACATGCATATATATACAAACATATATATACACACACATATATACTCATCCATATATATATATATATATATATATATATATATAT
>NW_026427846.1:0-415 GCF_001194135.2 Octopus bimaculoides
TGTATGTATGTATGTATATATGTATGTATATATATATATGTGTGTGTGTGCGTATGTGTGTGTAAATATAAATATTTATTGATTCATATGTACGCACTCATATACATACATGTACATAAAGTATATACTCAGGAAAAAACACAGATATGGCAAATTTCCTTTCCGTTTCCCTGTACCGAATTCCATTCACAAAATATTGTTCAACCCTAGTCGACATAACGACGAAGGACCCTTTATGTGGTCACTCTGTCTGCTAGAAATAGCAGTCCGATGTCTCTCAAATCTGCTGCATTAGAGCACGTTTGATAATGTAATCAGTCCTCTTTTCCCTTCACATAGGAATGTGGTTGGAATGTCTTTCATTATAGCGTATGTATGTATGTATGTATGTATGTATGTATGTATGCATGTATGC
>NW_026427847.1:0-263 GCF_001194135.2 Octopus bimaculoides
CAAGGCTTTGGTCGGCCCGAGGCTATAGTAGTAGAAGACACTTGCCCAAGGTGCCATGCAGTTGTAGACATATCAAAACAAAGAGGGACTTATAAAGTATTCGTAATCCAGGGGGAAATATTTCTTAAGCTCCCTGTAATCCAAAAAATTCAGTCAATCTCTTCATCAAGTCATAAGATTGTGCTATCAGCGCACTCATAAGTTAAGTAGATATAGGAGAAGCGGGGTTTCTGATAAAAAGGAACTTGGAAGTTATCACGCAA
>NW_026427848.1:0-281 GCF_001194135.2 Octopus bimaculoides
AGTCGGGGTCCAATAATTGAACACTAGCCATAAAGTCGGGGACCAAAAATCGCATACTGGCCAAAAAGTCGGGGACCAAAAAATTGCACACTGGCCATATAGACAGGGACCAAAAATCGCACAGTGGCCATAAAAACGGGGACCAAAAATTGAACACTGGCCATAAAGACAGGGACCAAAAATCGCACACTGGCAATAAAGACGGGGACCAAAATTTGAACACTGGCCATGAAGTCGGGGACCAAAAATTGAACACTGGCAGTAAAGTCGGGGACCAAAAA
>NW_026427849.1:0-295 GCF_001194135.2 Octopus bimaculoides
ATATATATATATATATATATATATATATATATGAATGCGTATGCGTGTGTGTGTATGCACTCAGTAACGAATCCCATTTGTACTCCAAAGGGACATTATAATTAGCCGAAGCGATGCGTTTTTCATCTCAGATCTCAAAAAATGTTTATATAAATTATGAATTAATTGGGTCTACGATATACACTACGCAGTTAAACAATAAACAGAAAGTTTCAACATCTAAGATACAATATAAGAAAAGATACGAGATATACATATATATTAATATGCGTGTATGTATGTGTGTGTGTGTGTT
>NW_026427850.1:0-484 GCF_001194135.2 Octopus bimaculoides
ACATCGAAAAATACCTTAGGAATGAGAACTCAGGTTCGAAATTTCCCCAGGGCATCTAATGAAGGCTGGAGGGTATATCAGCCGAAACGTTGTGTTAAAAACAAACAAGATGAGGACAAATATTCGTAAATTGTAAATAATGTACATAATTCCTCATTTCCTAAAAATAGAAATTAAATTTATTTCTGAACTCAGATTACATTTCAATGTTTTATCACAATTTAATTCCTTGTATTTTTGTCATATCGTCTGAATATCGTTACTTTATAAACTTTATTTACAACATTTAGACTCCACACATACAATTATCTCAGATGTTACAGTATTGCTATATACACTGGTTTCAAACGTGTCGCTATTGTATTTTTATATTTAAATTTATTGGTGTCTAGAATATTGAACTCATAAAAGTCTAAGACATGGAACAATTCCACGTTTAAAATACAAGATACGTGATGTCTAAAATATGAGCATATGAATGATT
>NW_026427851.1:0-237 GCF_001194135.2 Octopus bimaculoides
ATATATATATATATATACATGTATACATACATTTATACACACACACACATATATCAATATATATAAATATATATAGGTGCAGGTGTGGATATGTGGTAAGAAACTTGGTTCCAAAGCACATGAACCTGCGTTCAGTCCCACTGTGTGGTAACGTGGCATGTGTCTTCTGCTATAGCCTCAGACCAACGAAAGCCTTGTGAGTGGATTTCTTAGACAGAAACTGAAAGAAATCAATTG
>NW_026427852.1:0-382 GCF_001194135.2 Octopus bimaculoides
CGTGGCTATGACTTCTACCATACTGTGGGTTCTTATTTCTTTGTCCTCGGGATTCCGACGGATTTCATTATAGAGTGTCCTAGCTACAACATCATGTCTCATCGGTCTCATGATATGTATGTATGTATGTATGTATGTATGTATGTATGTATGTATGTATGTATGTATGCATGTATGTATGTATGTCCGATTCGGCAATCGTTCAGGCTCAAATAATATGGCTGCTCTATGAAGGAGTGAGAGAAAAAAACGAAGGGAAAACGTTATTGGAAAAGGAAGACAACAGCCATGTCTCTTTAACCCGTTAGGTAAACAATGTTGTGTTTACATGTAAATTAACTATGGCTAGTGAGTGTAGTCGAATAGGGGAAAGGGTAAACTG
>NW_026427853.1:0-287 GCF_001194135.2 Octopus bimaculoides
ATATATATATATATATATATATGGATATATATATGTTTATACACACGCACATATATTTATCTTTGTTATAGCTACATATGCATATACATATACACGCATAAATATATAATATAATAAAATATATATATAAACATGTATATATTAAGTGTGCATGCACACACACGCACACATATACAGCATATATAAACAACGTATTGCATTCAATATATTGCATAAATACTAGCATCATCAACAACAACAAGGATGAAACTACTACTACTACTACTACTACTACTACTACTACTACT
>NW_026427854.1:0-326 GCF_001194135.2 Octopus bimaculoides
CAACAACAACAACAACAACAAAAACAACAACAGCAAGGACGCAAATTTATACGTCAAGGATACTGTTAACAGCCCTGTCACCACCACCAACACCAACAACAAAAACAAAACTGTAACCAAGGTTACAAAACCATGCGTAAAAACGGTCACAAATGTCTCTGACGTAGGTACCATTGCTGCTGACGCCATCATCACCACGACCACCACCAACGACAACAACAACGACAACAACAACAACAACAACAGCAGCAAGGTCGCAAATTTATCGGCCGTCAACACCGACACCACCACCTGTTCAACAAACTCTGCTGCCACTACCACCACCT
>NW_026427855.1:0-264 GCF_001194135.2 Octopus bimaculoides
CAAAGACAACAACAAGAACAACAACAACAATAACAGCTTCAATCAACTACAGCACTAGATCTCACCTCGTAGCAGTTATCTCTGTAAATCACAGACAAAATAAGTGTGTGGGGGGGCGGGCGGCGGACATTTTAGAGACAAAAAAAAATTGTCTACAATGACAACAGGTACAAAAACATATAAAAACTGCAAAAAAGCAACAACTCGAAAAATAACTAACACTACCTACATCCTCCACCACCATCACCACCACCACCACCACCA
>NW_026427856.1:0-267 GCF_001194135.2 Octopus bimaculoides
CGTATATTTGTAGGCACATACAAGAAAACACCCACGTACCTATATGCACATATATACATATGTGCATATAGATGCATACAAACACACGTACGCGTATGCATACATATCATTTAAACTTATCTCGAACGCAGCCTCCAGAGACCGACCGAATCTGAATCATAAGACAACAATGTGATGAATAAACAGTTAGCAATAAGCTAAGATATTCAGAACATAGCGGCAGACGAAATACCGCTAAGCATTTCGCCCGCCGTGCTAACGATTCTG
>NW_026427857.1:0-572 GCF_001194135.2 Octopus bimaculoides
TAAAAACAGTACTTATCCATATTTCTCCGTAATTCAAACTGAAACTAAGATGTTATCTAAATTATGATACTTAAATGTTGTAGAATCTAAATATATAGAATGTAATCATATTTAAACATTATAAAAACTAAAGTATCATACCTAAATGTTATAGAATCTAAATTATCATACTTAAATGTGGTAGAAATTAAATTATCATACGTAAACATTGTAGACACTAAATTATCATACTTAAATGTTGTAGAATCTAAATATATGGAATGTAATCATATTTAAACATTGTAGACACTAAATTATCATATTTAAATGTTGTAGAACCTAAATATATAGTATGTAATCATATTTAAACATTGTAGACACTAAATTATCATACTTAAATGCTGTAGAAACTAAATATATAGTATGTAATCATATTTAAACATTGTAGACACTAAATTATGATACTTAAATGTTGTACAAACTAAATATATAGAATGTAATCATATTTAAACATTATAGAAACTAAATTATGATACTTAAATGTTGTAGAATCTAAATTATCATAGTTAAATGTTGTAGAAACTAAATATATA
>NW_026427858.1:0-658 GCF_001194135.2 Octopus bimaculoides
TTGACTTAAATTTGACAGTTAAATATAGCCTTATACAGAAATGTTGACATGGAATAAATTTCAATAATAATGGATATTAGTGTCAGAACTCTCTTTTAAATTTAAAACTTTGGATATATATATATAATTCCAAGAGAGTTAGATGTTGTGAATCCAACCAACTAAGGGATAATATCTACTGCTGGTAGAATACTCAATTATTAATACACAAGTGTTTTTTCATTGCATGGCAATTACATTACCGGGTGTAATAAATGAGGGAGGGTAAAAAGTTATCTTACCCTTAATTTATACAGCAATAAGAAAATGGAGGGGATCAAGAGGTGGCAGTCATCAACTTTTAGACATTATATTATGTCTATTTATTTATTTTTTAAAAAGACAATTATAACAATGTACATACATGTATAACATAATATGCTTTACATATATAATATATAAAATTATAAAATACCAGTAATTATTAAAGTATATAACATAGAACATAGAAAGTAGGATAATATCTTACTTTCTATGCTCTACGTTATATATTTTAATAATTACTGGTATTTTATATATTATATATTTAAAGCATATTATGTTATACATGTATGCATATTGTTATAATCGTCTTTTTAAAAAATAAATAAATAGACATAATATAATGTCTAAAAGTTGA
>NW_026427860.1:0-349 GCF_001194135.2 Octopus bimaculoides
AGAAAGGAACACAGAAAGAAACAAGGAGAGAAACAAGAAGAGAAAAAAAAGGTCATCCCATATGTTCTATCCGAATTTTAAATAAAGTAAACAAGTGATTAAATGTTATATTTAATTGAAATATAATCATCAATGTACTTCCCCTGATTATCTATGACTTCCTTCCATCTATTTACAAGCTTTTTAATCCCATCAGTGTAAAACTCTTTTGGTTTAAAAGCGAAGAACTTTGGAGTGTCAGTTTCGACCTCCTGGCTTGCGAAAGTTATGTTCCCCAAAGGATTCTGTAAACTACGTTGGTTTCGGATAATTCATGAGGCACCCATTTTCCAAGTTTAGGAACCTTTCC
>NW_026427861.1:0-329 GCF_001194135.2 Octopus bimaculoides
CTGAATAAATTGAATCATGAAAGCCAGAAATAGTAAAGTAAGGTTTCAAAAAGAATGAAAAAGACACACATGTGGAACTGTATATGACGTGCTTTAGCATATGTGTAGATACATATATATTAGCTATGTTTATAAATTATATACATACATACATAGTGTTTGTATGTATTTGTAATATGCATACACATATAAAGACACACACTCACACAAGGGCAATTAGAAATTAGTGAAAGAATAAGAATACAGAAAGTGAGAAGCCCAGAAAGAGATAGGCAGAATATATAGTACACAGAGGGAAGATGTGTTTATATATATATATATATATATAT
>NW_026427862.1:0-206 GCF_001194135.2 Octopus bimaculoides
TAACAAAACAATAATAACAATAACAGCAAACAACAGGAACGATTATGACTATGAAAACAATCACAATAACAACAGCAGCAGCAGAGTCACAGCTACCACATCAACAAGGCGAACAATGTATAAGACGAAGGAAAATAATAACGCAATGAGGAATAAGATCATCATCTTCATCATCATCATCATCATCATCATCATCATCATCATCA
>NW_026427863.1:0-265 GCF_001194135.2 Octopus bimaculoides
ATATATATATGCATACATACATATATATATATATATATACATATATATATGTTTATATGTATGTGTGTGTGAATGTATACATACACACACATATATTTATACATATATATGAACATATATATGCTTGAATACATACTTATATACTCACATGCTGATACATACATGCATGCATACACACGCACACAAACACACAGGCACACGCAGGCACAAACACATATATAATATACAAAGATCCAGGCATAAATGCATATACAATTATGTATAT
>NW_026427864.1:0-228 GCF_001194135.2 Octopus bimaculoides
TGAGTATTTATATGCAAATACTTATATATAGGCCTATATTTATATGTATATAAATATGAATATAAGCATATACCTGTACACACAACAAGCACACTCACATACTTATACAGATAAGCTTGCCCACCTACTTTTGCACACCTGCTCATATCACAAAGGCCAGAGGTTGCCTGATCTTACGCGCACACACACACATGCATGCTCGCACATATATATATATATATATATATA
>NW_026427865.1:0-371 GCF_001194135.2 Octopus bimaculoides
ACAAGAAATAGCAACCAAATTCCTAATAAACAAACGGGACAGAGAGGCGGCCAAAGCGCCACAATGTAATAATAATCGATGCAGACTCTGTGGAATCAGTATCGAAGATATCACCCACATCATTAGCAGCTGTCCAAAAATGTCATCGCGGTATTACCTACCTATGAGACATGATGTTGTGGCCAAGACACTGTACAATGAAATCCGCCGACAGGATAACCCCGGGGCTAAGGAGATGAAAACCCATATTGAGGTAGAAGCCATTACCGCTCACAATATGAAAGAGTATTGGTGGAATGTCCCAATAAAAACCTCAATTAAGTGCAGACATAATAGAGCGGATATAGTAATCTGGGACAGAGAAGAGAAAC
>NW_026427866.1:0-448 GCF_001194135.2 Octopus bimaculoides
TACATACAAATCTTAGTTGTAGCAGATATTGGTACCATGCAAACTGACACCCATGCCAGTGATATGTAAAAGCACCTATTACACACTTAGAGTGGTTGATATTAAGAAGGGCATCCAGCTGTAGAAGTCTGGTGCAGCCCTCAGTTTACCAGCCTTTGTCAAACCGTCCAACCCATGCCAGCATGGACAATGGACAATAAACAATGATTATGATTACCCATTACAATTAGTCTTGACCTAAAGGTCCTTAATATTTGCCTTCATTAATTGTTTACGCTGTATGTCGACTCTGTCGTTGTTTGTTCATTCAAAGCTCCAACTCTCCATGGATTTTATATTTTAAAAATTTCTGGATGCTGTTGTTTTCTGAAGTCTTCCTGCCTTCTCATTAAAAGAATGAAATAGGGAGTAATAAACAGTCCGACAACTGATGAGGAGTTATCTTCTT
>NW_026427867.1:0-436 GCF_001194135.2 Octopus bimaculoides
AAGTACTAGGCTTACAAAGAATAAGTCATGGGGTCTATTTGCACGACTAAAGGCGGTACTCCAGCATATATACTTATACTGTATGTATACCTATGTATTTATATCCAAGTGCTTACTATTACAGGGCAATATTGCAATTGAATACTATGTATGAGTGGGGGTAAAACAGAAATTTACCCAGAATTCATGAGGCAGATAAGAAAAGGGAGAGGAAAATCAATCGACCAACATCAGCCTGTAGACATTCATTTATATCTACTTATTAATTGATTACGATCATATGTATAAGTAATCAAAATAAACCAATGAAATAAGCAAATAAACATGTAAATAAAAATAAACAAATTAATACGAATAAATGAGTGAAAAACACTAAGCACACAGACAGACGCACACACACATGTATGTGTGTATGTGTATATATATATATATATAT
>NW_026427868.1:0-671 GCF_001194135.2 Octopus bimaculoides
ATTTCTGGTGGGGAGGCTTTAGTCTTGTGCAGCAATTAAAAATCCTTCAGACTCTGCTTTGAATCCTGAGCTTCTTAACCATTGCTGGGATTTTTCTCTGTCTATTTCTTTTGCATTTAGTTTAGCCCATTATTTACCATGTAGGGGTTTTTCTTGCCATGGTTTTATCATGGTCCGTTGCTGTTCTAGTTTTAGTTTGGATTTCATTTGTTTTATAGCTTTTGAACTCTGGGAACATTTGTCTGGCCAGCGGAGACCACACCCGTTAACTATCCAGAATACAGAGGTGCCTCAACTTCAACGCAAGCCTGCGCATCATTAACCAAGGCATCCCTAAACCACCCTTTAAAGGATTTCGACAACAGACAGAGCGTTTCACAAGTGGCGACCTGCCCTTCCACAAAAAGCGAAAGAGCTGTCTCTCCAACCTGATCAACCACGAATCCGGACAGGGCATGACAGTCAGGCGGTAGGTAATGACCGATGCGATAAACACATTGGCCACCTCCACCCTTCTTTCAGGGATAGCCACCGCCAAGACCAGGTCTTGACTACTGCAGCCACCCTGCTCAATACCTCCATCCAGTTCTTCTCTATCTGGAGGCCTGGTTCAAACCAAACTCCCAGAAACTTAACCGGTCCCTCCGTCCAGCGCCCAACAACGCTGTCTG
>NW_026427868.1:765-2147 GCF_001194135.2 Octopus bimaculoides
CCCGGTTAATCTTTGCTCCTGCCACCTCCTCGTTAGCCTCAGTAGTCTTACCCACTTCACGTTGGCGTGCTACTGAGGTTACGCTGATAGTGATATCATCCACGTAAGCCGTAACAAACTCCTCTAGACCTGGTTCTTTCGGAATGCCACTCAACCTTCACAGTAGGGGCTCGAGAGCCACCACATACAAAAGCGGTGAGAGCGGACATCATTGACGAACCGAGCGTCTGATGCAGAACGGCTTCGAAAGGAAACCGTTCACCTGAATTATCGAGTCAATGTTGTGGTACAAAGTGATAAACCACCTGGGAAGCCAAGGCCCAGGACGAACCGCACAAGCACAGTCGCCAGGTATCGATGGTCAACCCTATCAAAAGCTTTAGACTGGTCCAAATGTACCAATACTCCACCTTTGCCAGATTTATTACCAACCTATTGTATAGCGGATAAGATGGAGGGTATCCTGAATGGTTCTGCCTGGGACGGCACATGTCTGTGCCTCCCCGACTATACCATCTGTGACACGTGCCAACCTTTTTGCTGAGACCTTGGCCAAAATCTTCACTTCTGCGTTTAACAGAATGATGGGCCTGAAATTCTTTATAACGTCCCCCTTGTCCGGGTCCTTTCTGACCAACGTCACTTCTCTCCGGCGCACAGATCTGGGGATAAACCCATTCTGTTGCCAGTTCGGGTAAACGTCAGCCAGTAGAGGTCCGAACAAGTTTGACATACATTTATACAGCTCGTACGGAAGACCATCAAGTCCTGGCGACCTACCCGCTTTACAGTCGGCCAAAGCCTCCATCACCTTCACAGGCGTGATTGGCTCTTCGCAAGACTCCGCATCCGACCCCGAGAAGCACGGCATCCTGGCAAGAAAGTCCTCGAGGGCTCTCCTACCACCGGGACCACTGTCACCCCAGAACAGCTGGGCGAAGTACTCCCGAAAGGCCTCACACATTTTCTCGGGTTTGTTTACCAAGACGCCATTATGATTCGTCAAAGACCGTATTGTAGAACTATTTCCTTGCCGAGCTTCCACCACTCGGGCACATCCAGCTGTCTTGATTCTTTCACTTCCCAATGCACGTAACTTAGCTCTGACAATACTACCTATGTGCTGGGCTTCATGATGCTGGTTTAATTCTATTCTTTTCACCCTCGCTTATTTGATGGCTCTTTTTAGGGCGTACCACCATTTGGTATTAATGATAGTACCTGTCAATGTCCTCTGTCTTAACAACTTCTTGATCCGCTTTCTGTATTCCTCAATCGCCAAAAAGAACGTATTAAGTTTCCAGTAACCAAATCCTTGACTATGTAACTTACCTATTGTCAGTTTACAGGTAACCATCTTGTGGTCACTGTAGCTGACTAGA
>NW_026427869.1:0-379 GCF_001194135.2 Octopus bimaculoides
ATATATATATATATATATGTACATATATGTATATATATATGCACATATATGTATATGTCTATATAAATATATATATATATGTATTTTTTTGTAGTTTCAGGTCAGAGCTATGTGTGCATGTGTGTATGTGCATATGTGTGTGTGTGTGTATGGACGAGTATGTAGGTGGGCGTATACATACTACTACACGCTAACAATATATCAATAGTTGCTGTAGAAGAGGCTCCAACAGTTTAGTGGTGAGTATAACTCTCATATGAACACGTTCATCACACGGTATGTACATTATTTTTCATTAAGCGTAAAAATCTTTTGGTTATATAATTTTTCAATGAATACACACACACACACACACACACACACACACACACACACACAC
>NW_026427870.1:0-514 GCF_001194135.2 Octopus bimaculoides
CAGTCAAATCGTCCAACCCATGCTAGCATAGAAAGCAGACGTTAAACGATAATGATGATGATGATGATGATGATATACACCTATATCTACCGACAAAAATCGAGGACTGCGATGGGTACGAGAATGGCCCCCTCCTTTGCTAACCTATTCATGGGATATCTAGAAATTAGTCTTTATAATAAGGTTCAAGAAAAATACGGCAGCCCATTCTCCCTATACATAGAATATAACTGGAAGAGATACCTGGATGACCGTTTCATTCTGTGACATGAGAGTATAGAGAGACTTAAAGAATTTCAAGCACTTATAAATGGACTTGACGTAAACATTCAATTCACGACATCCTTATTAAGAAATCTAACAACGTAATAGAAACAGATATATACTATAGACCCACGGACTCAAAGCAATATCTACCGTTCAACACACCAGAATGAACATCCCCTTCAACCTAGCAAAAAGGTTATGTACTATAGTTTCTAATGCAACCACCAGGGACACTCGACTACATGAG
>NW_026427871.1:0-1814 GCF_001194135.2 Octopus bimaculoides
CTTTGTAAGCCTAGTACTTATTCTATCAGTCTCTTTTGCTGAGCTGCTAAATTACAGCAATATAAACACACCTACATTGGTTGTCAAGCGATGGTGAGAGGACAGACACAGGCGCACAAATACATACATACATACATATACGACAGGCTTCTTTCAGTTTCCGTCTACCAAATGCACTCACAAGGCTTTGATTGGCTTGAAGCTATAGTAGAAGACACTTGCCCAAGGTACCATGCTGTAGAACTGAACCCAGAAGTATGTTGTTGGGAAGCAAATCTCTTACCTCACAGCCACACCAGTGTGTGTGTGTGCGTCTGTGTGTATGTGCATGCATGCCTGTCTGCATGTGTGTGTACATACATGTGTGTGTACATACGTGTGTGTGTGTGTGTGTGTGTGTGTGTGCGTGTAATGCTTACCTAGTTTCACTTGTTATCCAGTACTGTAACCTGGCCTGCACTAAACATGCCACATGACATGACCACCACCGTGTATCGTCTTCCATAACACCACCATTACTACAAAACATGCCCACCGATATACACACACACACTCACACATTCACACATTCATTCCAGAAGTTTTGGGACCTTTTTCTAAGAGAGGCAGTTATAACTGGCCTAGATTGTTGTAATTTCAGAATGCCATTACCATACATCTAATAAGTTGACCTGCCAACTTTTTGTTGTTCCAGATTGACGGCGGTGACTGTCACAGCACTTTAAACACTTCCAACTAAACACTGCTTGTTAGTGTTGAACAGTGTAAACACTACCGTTTAATTTAAAAGCTCTCTAGGCCATAAAGTTTTGTGTTAAATTGAGCATAAACATTACAGAGACTTGTCTTCCAGATTATTTATAGATTAGTGCTCCAAATTATTCACAGATTAATTGTTTTCATTGACACAAGTGTCTCAAGGATAGCAAAGAGGAGCTGAGAGACAATGAGGGATGTGGGAAAAAGAGCAACGTCAGAACATGAGAACTGCTTGAGAAAATTTGCAAATTTCTGGATAAAGATTGTTGGGTGCCAAGTGGTTGTGGTTGTGGGGGTGGGGTGGACAGACACAAAATCACATGCACATATATACTATATATGCATACACAGACATGTGGAGGCGCAATGGTACAGGGTTAGGGCAGCGGACTCGCGGTCATAGGATCGCGGTCTCGATTCCCAGACCGGGCGTTGTGAGTGTTTACTGAGCGAAAACACCTAAAAGCTCCACGAGGCTCCGGCAGGGGATGATGGCAAACCCTGCTGTACTCTTTCACCACAACTTTCTCTCACTCTTACCTTCCTGTTTCTGTTGTGCCTGTAATTCAAAGGGTCAGCCTTGTCACACACTGTGTCATGCTGAATATCTCCGAGAACTACATTAAGGGGTACACGTGTCTGTGGAGTGCTCAGCCACTTGCACGTTAATTTCACGAGCAGGCTGTTCCATTGATCGGATCAACTGGAACCCTCGACGTCGTAAGCGACGGAGTGCCAACAACAATGTATGTATGTCATTGTTCAATTAAATTTCAAGATTTCCTACCAATAGAGAAAGAGTCGGTTTCTAACCTAAATTCAAGGCTCCTGCATGGCTTAGTGGTTAGGGTATTTGGTTCATGATTGTTAGGCTGTGAGTTCAATCACTGGTGGTGCGTTGTGTCTATATTCTTCAGGCACAAACTACATATCATAATGAAAAAAAGAAATTGAATAATAAAAGAAATGTGAAAAAAACTGAGAGGGCAGCAAGTAGAAAACACAGACAGTAAAAAACGGAAAACGGAAGACAGAAACTATTGGGTTGTCCGGAA
>NW_026427872.1:0-314 GCF_001194135.2 Octopus bimaculoides
CCATCATGAAATGATTTAATTATAGATACAAAGTGATCCGGACATCCAAGCTTGCCAAGTATTTTCCATAGAAAGGCCCTAACCCTAACCCTAACTGTAAAACCTGAACCCTAACCCTAACTCTAAAGCCCTAAAGCTAAAACCAGTACAAACGCACGAACGATGTCATAAATAACAGTGATAAACGAAATATACACCACCGATAGTTGTTGTTGACAAACAACGGCAGTAATTTTATTCAGCTGAATACACGTCATTGCTTGATTGAAATTACCGAAATACGACAACTTTAACATGAAATAACTTCGAAAATA
>NW_026427873.1:0-517 GCF_001194135.2 Octopus bimaculoides
ACCCACTTATTGCACTTGGTATAACACTAGCGTAACAATAATTGGGTACCTTCCCAGCAGTATATTGGATATTGATTTTCGATAGTTTTAATCGATTTAAATTTCTTTCTATTTGAAAATTGGTTATGAAACACGTATAGTCATTTTATTATCTTGATCTTATGATATTTACTTTGTATTATATTATACTTATTTATTGTACCTTTAATTATAAATTTTTTCTATATGTGACAGTTGATTTTCATCGATGAGTTCATAAACGTTGGTTCTTTTCCCTAATACTATATATATATATATATATATATATATATATAATCCAAGAGAGTTAGGGGTTGAGGATTCAACCCACTAAGGGATAGTATCTATCCAATATACTGCTGGGAGGGTACCCAATTATTGTTACACTAGTGTTATACCAAGTGCAATAAGTGAGTGCGGGTAAAAGTGGGTTATTTTACCCTAAATTTATATACAAATATACACATGTGTGCGTGTCCCCATATACACACATGTATAA
>NW_026427874.1:0-295 GCF_001194135.2 Octopus bimaculoides
TGTTTGCGTTTATATGAGTGAAATGTAATCGCATTGAATAAATAGATCACGTGTATGAAACTCCATCTATCATTACCCGAGTAAGAAAGATAAAGGTATTTGCGCATGACACATGCGCACATTAACACAATCACAAACGCACCAATGTATACACAGAAGCATTTAAATATGCATACAATTGCATTTACTCATACCATACTTACATACATACATTAATAATTCCTCCCAATGTCCCCTGCTCCTTACTCGCCTATACAGACATACGAACGTACATATATACATAAATATATAAATA
>NW_026427875.1:0-595 GCF_001194135.2 Octopus bimaculoides
TGTTTCAGTTCTTGCAACCGTTCAGCATCCTTCTTCTGCTCCTTGTCTTTGCTCTAGATGTCTCTCCAAAACCTTTGACTTCCAATGTTATCCGGTATTAACTTTTAATCTGTACACCCTCCATTTATTTTTTTTTATAGAATCTCTTCTGATCTGCTCTGAATAACCTATTCTGCTGGCAATCCTTCATTCTTTGGTCGTATCTTACCATCTTTGCTTTCTTTGCAACGAGGCAGTTTCAGTTCCTCCTCCACTACTTTCAGGCCCTTTCTTTCAATATTATACTTCCTTTTCAGTGCCCTGTATTTTTGCTCGCTTTGAAGCTCCCCTTTCTCTTTTCGGTCTAACACAGAGATTTCTTTCGAGAGCATGTCTAACCCTGCCTGGATTCTTCTTTTCCGCCCTGGATCTTTTCTTTTGTCACTCCCATTGCGTTTCTTTTTCTTCACATCGACACCCACATTTTCTGCTAGAAGAATACTTCCTGCCTTGGTCAAGTTATTTGTTTCTGTGATGTTGTTTGTTCTTATGTATTTCAGAATTTCTCTGACATTATTATTATTATTATTATTATTATTATTATTATTATTATTAT
>NW_026427875.1:605-728 GCF_001194135.2 Octopus bimaculoides
TTATTATTATTATTATTATTATTAAGGCAGCGAGCTGGCAAAATCGTTAACAGTCTGGGAAAAATGCTTAGGAATTCACAAGTTTTCAGCAGTCTTTCAAGTGCTTAGAACCCTCCTGATAAT
>NW_026427876.1:0-211 GCF_001194135.2 Octopus bimaculoides
ACATACAGATATTGCAGCTGACCAGAACAATATGAAATTATTCTCGGCTTGGCAAGTATTAATTAGAAAAAAAAGAGAAAAATTGCTCGAAATGATGAAACGACACACACACTAGCACATAAAACACATATCAATGCATATACGTATACAGACATTACATCATATACATGCATACATATATATATATATATACATACATATATATATATAT
>NW_026427878.1:0-209 GCF_001194135.2 Octopus bimaculoides
GTAGACTTAGATAGGCTCCATAGACAAGGCCCCGGTTACTGGAAGCTAAATGCGTCGATAACGGCGTGCAAAGCCTACAGAAACCGGATTAGTTTATTAGTTAAGAGGGCTTTAACCGAGGCAATCATCAATAACAACTAAAGCGGGCAATTAGAGCATAATCAATTAGGTTTAGTAAGGCTCTAGCTGTAGAACGTAAGAAAACAGAG
>NW_026427879.1:0-229 GCF_001194135.2 Octopus bimaculoides
ATATATATATATATATATATACACACACACTTCATGTATGTAAGTCGTCTAAGAGTCCACAAGTCAGGAAAAAGCGCACTCGTATATCTGTCACTAGAGTGGGTATATTATTCCAAGTGTACTGTATTATAGATCTGCCATAATGGATATATAATAATGTAAACTTCGAATAATATATCTATATATACACATGTACACACACACACACACACACACACACACACACACA
>NW_026427880.1:0-528 GCF_001194135.2 Octopus bimaculoides
CCGTCGCTTGAAACCGATGCTGGTGTGTTTATATCCGCGTAACTTAGCGGTTCCGTACCAGTGACCGATAGAATAAGTGCCAAGCTTACAAAGACTTAAATCCTTGGGTCGATTTGTTCGACTAAAAGACGGTGCTCCAGCATGGCCGCAGTCAAATGACTGAAACAAGTAAAAGAATAAAAGAATAAATGAATATATATATATATGTGTGTGTGTTTGTGTATGTATATATATGTATGCATATAGGAAAATACAAATACATATATGTGTAAATTGCATATATGTATAGATGGATATAAATACATACATGCATATACACACACACGCACACACACACATACACACACACACACACACATACACACACACACATATACATATAATCACAAAAAGGAAAGAAAACACAAACACACACACACACGCACGCAATACACACATGCTTTGCGCATATTCACGAACGCAAAGAGAAGTATATATACATACTACAGAACTGATGACTGAATGTGTGTGTGTGTGTGTGTGTGTGTG
>NW_026427881.1:0-260 GCF_001194135.2 Octopus bimaculoides
TAAAAAAGTATTTAATTGATCTTCTGTTCTCAACACTTTTTGATAATAGCAATTTGTGAAAATATCTCAATTTTAAATTTCAAACTAAAAAAAAAAGAGAGAAAAATAAATTCATCCGTCCACCTACCCATCATATCCAGCCACTATTTGTTGTCAGGTTAGAGTATCACATCTATAGGGTCTAATCAGAAGTGACCATCACTAGACTGCCTGACTGGATTTCCAAGAATGACCAACTGAGACAATATTCTTGCTCCAAC
>NW_026427882.1:0-272 GCF_001194135.2 Octopus bimaculoides
ATTAGACTGCGACCATGCTGGGGCACCACCTTGAAGAATTTTTAGTCGAACATATTGTCCCCAGCACATATTTTTCTTGAGACTGGTAGTTATTGTATCGCCTCTTTTGGTCGAACCGCTACATTCCGGGGACATGTAACAAAAAACATCTTTAAATGATTATTCTGGAGCATATTCACCATCTACTTTAATTACTGTTTCCCTTTTGCTTGGCAGACGGTAAAACCGTCATTTAAAGATGTTTTTTGTTAAATATTGTTATTGTTTTTGTT
>NW_026427883.1:0-215 GCF_001194135.2 Octopus bimaculoides
CACAAACACACAAACAAACACACATACATACACACACATACACACACATACACACAAAAGATACATCACAAAAGCACACCCACACACACACATACACTGACACACACATACATACATGATTGTACACACACACACAAACATATGTACACATACACACACACACGCAAAAGAAAACATCGCAAACACATACACACACACACATAAAAACACACACA
>NW_026427884.1:0-630 GCF_001194135.2 Octopus bimaculoides
CACATGCTTCCTTAAAATACCCCATTTTAGCGAGAGGATAACTATAGCCACCCGAAGAGCCATACGAAGAGAAGGGCTAGATATACAACTAGCCCACTCCAGCCCCTCTCTGAGAGGACAACTCGCAAAGAAACGGATAAGGGACAACAATCAATGCACACTAGCTAACTGTCTGCCCCATCCGTGACACAGATTTATGCCAACGGGTAAATGTTGTGTATAGAATACAGTGTAACAAATGCAATAAGTTCTATGTGGGTAGCACAAGACCGTTACACGTCCGCATCAAAGAACATATGAACACGAGAGCCTCCTCCTTCAGAAAACATCTAGATAGATGCCGGAACACTGATAAAAGCATAACAGTTACTATTGAGGCCAATCAAAGAAATTTGGGTAATTTAAGAAATAAGGAAGCTTTACTCATACAGAGACTAGGACCCCAAATTAACAACAGGCTGGAGGTTGGTAATCAATATATTACTTAGCTACATCTGGATGTGTGTAGGTTCATTCTTAATAACATGCTCGTGTATTGTTTATAACAAAAAAAAGAAGGGCCAAAAAAAAAAGAAAAAAAAAGAGAAGCTCCTCGTATAACACATAACTTAGAAGCAGCGCCACAGATGT
>NW_026427885.1:0-286 GCF_001194135.2 Octopus bimaculoides
TTAGTATGTTATGCAGTAATCATTATGTGGATAATTGAAAAGCAACACTGAAATGCCAGATCTTCAGAAGCAGAGACTTACATTTGTGTATATATTGGGGACTACATTGTCAACCCATTGTTACATGCATTCTCATATATGTGTGTATATATTTATATAAATGTGTGTGTGTGTGTGTGTGCATGTGTGTGTATGTGCATACAGAGTTTGCCAAAAAACTGTATATACACTTCAAGGAAGGAAAATTCTGTGTACATATTCAACTTGTATAAGTAGCTCTATAAAT
>NW_026427886.1:0-400 GCF_001194135.2 Octopus bimaculoides
ATATATATATATATATATATACATACACATATAAATGTATATATATATATATGTGTGTGTGTTTATATATATATATATATAGAAACACATATGTACATATATATGTACATACATGTATACATATATATATACACACACACACACATGCATATATAAGTTTAATGGTAACACATTGGTATATGCAATTATGCAAAATAGCACTCAATACCTTCCTGTAGAATGGGATAAATTATATTCTGAGCTCAGTTTCCCACAAATTGCTATTGGGGTTTCATGCTCCTAATACTCACTCACATGTGAAGCTGTGTGGCACAGTGAATAGCGACATGTGAAAAATTCAACCCTGGAAAATATGTACGTATGTTTGTATGTATGTATGTATGTATGTATGTATGTATGT
>NW_026427887.1:0-664 GCF_001194135.2 Octopus bimaculoides
ATATATATATATATATATATATATACTATATATATACATACACATATGCACATATATGTATATACGTGTAGTGACATACATAAATACATACATGCATATATATATGTGTGTGTGTGTGCCTGTGTGTGTAAGGTATATATGTGTCTGTCAGGGCGACAAGGATTTCCTGTACACATGTACACGTGCCTATGCTTTCTTTGATAGAGGGAGAGAGAAAGAAAGCGAGAGAAAAAGAGTGTGAGAGAGAGCAGAGTCCTTCCCTATCGTTGACTTATTGGTACATGTATTTTAAATGATGAATAAATTTGTTTACAACAACGACGACGACGATGACGACAAAGGTGCCATGAACAACAGCAACAACAAGTTGAATTTACAAGAAGAATAACAAAATTGTGGATAGCTTTAATCAGCTTTAAACAGCTGCAACAACGCGGATGTTACCCAACAGCATTACAACGACGGCAACAACAACAACAGCGACACTAATGACAACAGATATAAAATGTAATAATAAATTGCAGCAACAACAATAGCAACAAGAAGAATGATAAATACAGAAATTTAATGCTGTAAATCACTTAGATATAATAGTGACACGAGTTGAGAAAGGAACAGAAGCAGGATATGAATACACAAATAAATGTATATATATATATATATA
>NW_026427888.1:0-321 GCF_001194135.2 Octopus bimaculoides
ATGTATGTTGTGTGGTTTTGTGATGTATGTCTATATAGGTGTATGTATGTGTGTTGGGCTGCGTATGTTTTTGTGCATGTTGTATGTGTTGTGTATTTGTCACGTGGCCAGTGCGAGCGAGTATGTGAGTGGGGGTGGTTGAGTGAGGGGGTGGAGGTACACGTGTATGGTTCCCTATGTGCATATGTTTATATATATATATATATATATATATATATATATACACGTATCCATGTGTTCGTGTATGCATATATATATATATATGTGCGTATATGTGTCTACGAATGTCTGTATGTATGTATTTATATCTATCTATCTATC
>NW_026427889.1:0-458 GCF_001194135.2 Octopus bimaculoides
ATATATATATATACATAGACCCATCGTCCGTATTTGAAACCTGATCGGGACTTTAACGGGCTGTTATTGAGCTCAATCCAATCAGAACATCGCGTAACTCTTCCAAGAGCCAAAGAACACTTATCGCTGAATTTGACAGAACTTCGGATTTGGTAGCCGCCTAACAGTCTCCAGCATTGCCGTCTACGACTCGACAGCGACGGGACCCTAACATGGTCCGTAAAATGTACACTATCAGATGTTGAGAGATAGCTTACAGCTATCTATGTACACAAAACACTTCCATACCCGTACGCGTATATTCTGTAATAGACGCACACACACCGAAACACACATGCACATAAACATACACACAGACACATACATACTCACAGACATACGCACGTAGAAACTAGTAAATATATACACACATACGTGTACAAAGTGTTTCATATACATAGAAATACAGGTATATATAT
>NW_026427890.1:0-493 GCF_001194135.2 Octopus bimaculoides
CGAACAGAGAGAACCACACTTATGAATATAATACACGTAGAGAATACATACATTATACGCCAGTGCAATATACACGTTAGAAAGAAAATCTCGTGGTTAAAAAGTGAACAGCAATAGAAACTCGCAAAAGAAGAGAAAGAGGGATACTCAGAAACAATGAACGGAATTGTTATGGCAGATGTCCCTCTACCAGCAGAGTTCAACAGAGACAACGGGGCCAACATCTATGGGGGAATAACAACAGAGCCAGAAAAATCGCTACTTCAACTACCACCGAAATATGCGATATATCACAAGGTTAACCCCATCCAATGCCTCTCCGAAGTCGAAAGGTCGTTCACAAAAATACGTTGGAATTTGAACCTGTACAACAACAGCAACAACAATAACCACATCAGCAGCAACAACACAAACAATAGTGGCTGCAGCAACAACAACAGCCGTAGCAACAAAAACAACTGCAACCCCACAAACACCAACAGCAACAACAAAA
>NW_026427891.1:0-614 GCF_001194135.2 Octopus bimaculoides
ATATATATATATATATATATATATATATACAATATATATATATACATTTATACATATATATAGATATATATACATATACATACACACATATATGTATGTATATAAACATATATATATATGTATAT
The DNA here is from genome assembly GCF_001194135.2 of Octopus bimaculoides. Classification (NCBI taxonomy): domain Eukaryota; kingdom Metazoa; phylum Mollusca; class Cephalopoda; order Octopoda; family Octopodidae; genus Octopus; species Octopus bimaculoides. Next base: position 126 of record NW_026427891.1, read on the forward strand.
ATACATATATATATGTGTATATATATTTATATATACATATATACATATATATATACATACATATATACATGTATATATATATACATATATAAACATAAATATAAATATATATGCATATATATATATATATGCATATATATATATATATATATACAAATATACATATAAAAATATACATAATACATACATATATATATATATAACTGTATATACCATATATATATATATATATAGAAATATTCATGACCATATATGTCTGCATATATATGTGTATACATGTATTTTATATAGACATATTTATCTATAAACATATATATATATATATATATATATATACACACATACATACATATATATGTGTGAGTGTGAATGTGCGTATGTATCTCTGTGTGTAAATGTTTATCCATGTATGTACATATGCTGAGACAGATGAAGAGAGAGGGAGAGAGAGATAATTTTATATATATATATATATATATATATATATAT
>NW_026427892.1:0-308 GCF_001194135.2 Octopus bimaculoides
TCTTGTTCCACCATTGTTTGACAACCGATGAGGAACAAATAAAATACCAAAGATGAATGACAACAACAACAGCGATCGATATTCGTAGAAAAAGGCAATAAAACCGAAATCCCAGGCAAATAACCATTTCGGTTTATAATTTTTGCAGCCAGAATGAGACTTCATATGGATTGCCTCCCTTTAGCTTACTTAAAGGAATAAGCGGTTATTCCCCTTTGACCAGCGATCGTCTCTTAGACATCACTTTCCACCAGGAAGTCCAAATTTGCTAGAAATAACAGCTGCTAACCACCCTCAATTCACGTATT
>NW_026427893.1:0-826 GCF_001194135.2 Octopus bimaculoides
ATGTATGTATGTATGTATGTATGTATGTATGTATGTTTACATGTGTGTGTGTGTCAGAAACATAGGAGTAATTGAGAACAATATCTACTGGAGTGCCCACATCCCCAATAAATTCAATATGGCTCGTAAGATGAGCTCCTGGATTCTAAGAACCTTCCGGTTCAAAGAACAAGTGTCATCATTCCTCTTTTCTCCTCCTCTGTACACCTATACCTAGAATATTGCTGCCTGCGTGGTCTCCCCACACAAAACAAAACATTTCGAGAATCGAATCACCCTAGAGGGCATTCACTAAAAGAATTAAAGGCATGACTCTATTCTCTCCAGCGCCGCCATGAGCGATACAGCATATGCACATTGTGAAGAAGATACCACCAGCATTGCCCCAACGATCTTAACTTTAATTTCAGAATCTATCCAAGGCTAGGACCACGTACCATACGTCCCCTACACAATTCAGGATCACCACACATAAGTACACTTCAACACAATTTCTTTTCTTCAACAAGCCCTGCACTATTTAACATTCTCCAAGACAAATCAAAGAGGAAAAAGATCCCATCACCTTTAAATGAAATCCGGTCAAATTCCTTCAAGGGATACCAGATAAGCCATCTAACCTAGATACAACTCACTTAACAAGAACTCCCGACTTGAAAGGGCCTCGATACTAGAAAACTTGACTTTAAAACGATTTGGGAAATCCTATCAAGTGCTCCTATTAAGTTAGACACGGCCTGGGCCAATCTTTGGTCAAAACATATCTAAGTTATGTGTGTGAGTGTGTGTGCGTATGTATGTATGTATGTATGTATGTATGTATGTA
>NW_026427894.1:0-287 GCF_001194135.2 Octopus bimaculoides
TATATATACATACATATATACATATATTTATACATAATAGGTATGTGCATAACTTTGTATATATGTATACCTATATGCGCCCGTACGCACATGTATAGTACATATATACATGCATTGGTAATATATATGCAGAATGTAAGGATATGTATGTATATCTATTCATATATATGAATATGTGCATGGATTTATTGCTATACGTACAAAATTCGTGCTAAAAATGTATCTAATACACTTGCGTTATATACACACACACACACACACACACACATATATATATATATATATAT
>NW_026427895.1:0-322 GCF_001194135.2 Octopus bimaculoides
TTGTGGGGTTGATACATGAAGTACCAGTCAAACATTGTGATCAATTTAGTTGATTTTTCTCTGCCTAAAAGTACATGACCTTGCATATCATCATCATCACTTTATGGGGTTGAGACATGGCGAACAACAGTTAAGTCAAATAACCAAATATAATCATTCATCAACAGGTCCTTGCATAGTATACTTAAAATCAGATGGCCCGAACACATAAGCAATATGGAGCTATGGCAAAAAACGAATCAAGTTTCGATTAGGGAGCAAATATTTAAGAAGAAGTGGAAGTGGATTGGTAGCACAATTAGAAAGGACACACCAAATGTAG
>NW_026427896.1:0-576 GCF_001194135.2 Octopus bimaculoides
ACCCGGAACCATGTGGTTGGTAAGCCAGCTACTTACCACACAGCCACTATGTGCGTGTGTCTGTGTCTTTGTCTAAGTGTGTTTGGGTGTGTGTGTATGTATGTGATTTGTTTATGTTACTGAGAGTAATAGTTGACTCTAATTACACTCCTTTCGCTGGTAAGAATAATTGCAGTGGATTCGTCAGGCGCTACTTTCTGTTTGTTGTTTTGCTGCACTATTCCTCGGTGGTTGGTGCAAAGTCGAACAAATTGTGCATTTGCGAGGAGTGGCGATCGTTGCCATCTGATCTGCGTAAGTGCACACACTTTGACGATTTTCTGGAAGGTTATGTCGGTACAGATGAAACAGGATGAAAGGATGAACTCTTTACGCTATTCTTTTTGGTGACTTTCAGATTCTAGATCCGTTGATGTCCAATATGAGCATAGGTATGGCGATCTGAGACGCAGTTTGCTTAGCGAACGTTATATGTTGTTTATCAAGCTAAAAGAAAAAGAAACGAAAAACAAAACACGTGGAATATCGTTTAGTATGTTGAGTTCTTAATCATAAGCGCAGGAGTGGCTTTGTGGT
>NW_026427897.1:0-912 GCF_001194135.2 Octopus bimaculoides
ACGCCAAAGTCAGAGCTTAAATTTGTTGAAATAGAAGCTAAATCTTATTTTTACGAAAACAACACATTGTATAATGTAATCCCAGATATGCCATGTTTGCGAAAAAGAGACGGGAATTTGCCATCACATTTAGAGGATATTTGACCATAGGGCTGATCAATCAGGTCGCTTAGAGCTTTGCAAAAACAACGACGATGAGGACAACAACAGCAACAACAACAAAAGCCAATCAATGACGACAGTTAGTTGACGCCAGACTTACCATCACAGGATCCAGATCGAATTTCCCTCACAATAAAATCAATTTCATTATAATGTTTCAAGTTGATGAAATGCATACAGCTGGGGGGTGTTGCTGCCGCAGTTAACTGAGACAATCTTGGATTGACAACTCCAATTGTAAATATAATGAACCCATCATCTTTCAGTTTTTGAGCTGCCGCTACTGTTCTCCTTTCATTATTTGACCTTCCATTTGTCACCAAAACTAAAACTTTTGCAGCAGCAAACTTTCTTGTATTGGTAAAGACACTGCTACCTGCTTTGTAAAGAGCGATGGCCGTAGCAGTACCACCACCATTGTAAGATATAGCGTTAATAGCATTTGTTACTGCAGCTTTCGTATTGTGAGTTCCTAAGCCAAATATTACGAGAGGACTGCTTGAAAATCTAACCACTGCTACACGTGTTTCCGATGGGCTAATGTCTAGATTATTCACAATATTCTTCAAAAATGCTTTAGTCTTCGCAAAGTCGGCTGTTCCAACGCTTCCGGACGAGTCAATAAGAAAAGCTAAGTCCATCTGGGCACCGGTGCAATCTGAAAAGATATTTAGAATTAAAATCAATTGTTACATCTAAAACCCACACGCGAACGTTTATTTGTAAATAATAATAATAATAATAATAATA
>NW_026427898.1:0-213 GCF_001194135.2 Octopus bimaculoides
GGTGTCATTTACATATACATATATCTATGTATGTACATACGTACATACATTAATATATACATGCATGCATACATACATACACACATTCCTTCCCCTATATATACATATATGTATACGCACGCATAAGTATGCAAACATATTTGTATACATACATATATACAACACACACACACACAAATACTCACACACACGCGCGCGCGATCACAAATTATA
>NW_026427899.1:0-303 GCF_001194135.2 Octopus bimaculoides
AAGACAGGGAGCCACACCAGGCTCCCTTTTCTATTTTGGCATGGTTTCTACAGCTGGATGCCATTCCTAATGCCAACTACTCCTCAGAGTGTACTGGGTGCTTTTTAGGTGTTAGCAACACAAGTGCTTTTAATGTGGCAGAACCAACATCGGTGCTTTTTATGTGGCACTAGTGTACATTCTGCTGTGGTGGATAAGTCTTCTTGAGTACAACAAGGCACTAGATGTCTTGGTCCTTTTTTATATCCTTCATAAGGCTCAGTGTCTTGATATCAGTAGTCTAAAGTTTTGTGTGCTTCCCAA
>NW_026427900.1:0-224 GCF_001194135.2 Octopus bimaculoides
GGTACTTAATTTATCGACCCCAAAAGGATGAAAGGCAAAGCTGACCTCAGTGGGAATTGAACTCAGTACATAGCGACAGGCAAAAGACCGCTAAGCATTTCATCTGGTGTGCTAACGATTTTGCCAGCTTGGAGTCTTAATAATAATAATAACAACAGTAATGATAATCCTTTGTACTGTGAGCACAAGGCCTCACTAGCAGTAGCTGTGGTGGTGGTGGTGGT
>NW_026427902.1:0-451 GCF_001194135.2 Octopus bimaculoides
ACATACATATACATATATATGCAAGCATACATACATATATATATGTATGTGTATGTATACACACACACATATATGTATATACATGCATACATGCATATACATATATACACATATGCGTATTATACATGCACATATTATGCATACATAGCAGCCCAAATATATGTATATATAAATATATAAATTCATATACGTATGTATATATATATATGTGTGTGTGTGTGTGTGTGTGAGTGTGTGTATGTGTGTGTGCATGTGTGTGTCTATACACTCATACACATACATGCATACCTCATATTATACATATGCAAACGTAGATATATATATATGCATATATTACTATATATATGCACGCATAAATATATATATATGTATATGTGTGTATGTGTGTATACATTTATATGTATACATACATATATATGTATATATGTATGTATGTATGTATGTATGTATG
>NW_026427903.1:0-306 GCF_001194135.2 Octopus bimaculoides
TGTGTGTGTGTGTGTGTATGTATGAGTGTGTGTGTATAAATTTGTATGTCTGTGTTTGTCCTCCACACATTGCTTGACAACCAATTTTGGTGTATTTACATCCCTACAACTTAGCAGTTTGGTAAAAGAGACCGATAAAATAAATACTAAGCTTACAAAGAATAAGTCCTGGGGTCAATTTGTTCAACTAAAGGCGAAGCTCCAGCATGGCCAGAGGCCAATGACTGAAACAAGTAAAAGAGTAAAATAACTGTTACTCTTTTACTCTTTTACTTGTTTCAGTCATTTTGGCTGCGGCCATGCTGG
>NW_026427904.1:0-525 GCF_001194135.2 Octopus bimaculoides
TATATATATATATAAATACAAATATTAGTGTAGATATATGTGTGTGTAGACCTACGTTCTCACGTGTTTGCCTACGTATCTATATGTGTGTATGTTTGTGTGTGTGTGTGTGTGTATGTGTGTGTATGTGTGTGTGTGTTTATGTGTATGTGTGTGTGCATGTGTGTTGTGTATGAGCGTGAGACTACATAATTTATAACTGAGGAAAAAATATACGAATATGAATACTCAAACGGAATTTGCCCCCCTCCCATACCCCTACACATACACCCATACATACAGGCGTACACCTATATGTACGTATAGCCGAGCATCACTGCTCTACGTATGTACGTCTGCATACTAAAACTTGTTGAAATAAATATCTGAGGAATATTTCTTAATGACGTTATATATTTATCTTGCACAAATTCAAGATTAATGTATAACTTAATTATTAATTCCAGATAGTTTCTGCTCAAAAAATTATTATTAGTAGTATACATACATATATACATATATATATATATACACACACACACAAAT
>NW_026427905.1:0-736 GCF_001194135.2 Octopus bimaculoides
AGCATTCGACTTGTTTGGGCACGCTTGCGTTAAAAAACAATTTTAGAATACCTTTTTTTCTGTCAAAACGCTAAAAATAACTGACCAAAAAACAAACAAACAAACAAAACAAGATTCAACCAAATCAAAAAATAAACCCAAATACTAAGTGAACAAAGATGCAAAACAACAGAAACAAGCATAAAAAAATAAGAAAAAAATTAAACGAAATAAAAAATAGGTAAAAAATCTTTTAAATTTTTAAAGGTCAACAAACAACAAAAAATTAATAACTGAAAAACATTAAATATTACAAACTCAATGCGAAATATTACCCAAAATTTAAAAACCAAAAGAAAAAAATACCATCTGAAACTGAAAAACAAATAACTGAAGCACATCAAAGAAAGATTTCACAAAAAGAGCTAAGACAAGTTATGCAAAATTAACCATCCCACTTCCATTGCGCGCGCACATGCACGCACACACACAGAAACACACACGCACAAACAAACGCACGCACACACACACATATTCCCATACACCTCCTTTTACGTACACACATCTATTCAAACAGAGTTGAAATGCTGTTTGATTTATTTTTTTCAGCGTGCAATTTTTATCATCCCACTACCAAGTATGACGTCACCCCTTCCTTCCTTATTCATCTATCACCCCTTCCTTTCTCCTTTATAAACACAGGAGTATTATTATAGTAAATTATCTCGGTAACCATGGGAGCTATGAAAAAATACAA
>NW_026427906.1:0-201 GCF_001194135.2 Octopus bimaculoides
ATATATATATATATATATATACATAATATAAATGATATATATATATATGCATACATACATATATATACATACTTACATCTATATGTATATATATATATATGCATATGTGGGTACAGGACATCATGAAACATGTACAACAAAAAGTACGAAACTTGAGTACAGGGAACATACATACAAACATATATATATTTATCACAAGCT
>NW_026427907.1:0-319 GCF_001194135.2 Octopus bimaculoides
CATATGCACACAAACACACAAATATAGATGCATAGTTATATACACACATATACATGCACAGCTATACACACACTCAGCTATGCGGACGCCCATGCAAATACACACATACACACATGTACACACAATTATGTACGCACATGGTTATATACACGCGCATATACACACAGCTATATACACACTCAGTTATGTACGCACACACACACTCACACACATATACACACTCTTGCACACATGCTTTCACACATTCTCTCACATTCACACATGCGCACACACACACATATACAGACAGCTATACATACACACATACACAAACACATAC
>NW_026427908.1:0-852 GCF_001194135.2 Octopus bimaculoides
GTGTATATATACATACTATAAGAATACTAGAAACTTGAATATTGTTGCTAAATAGTGCAGAAAATATAAAACACCGAGAGACAGTGATGTTGCGTATTACTCGTACACTCTTGATATAATGCTCCTGAAAATAACCTTAACAAGAATTCCGGCTTGCCTTGAAGAATTCATTCTTCTAACCAGAACAACGGAGATTGTGAATGTCAAACTGAAGAGGCCGAGGCAAAAGTTCTGAACACAATATGCTTTAAAAGAAGAATGGAAAAAAAAAGAGGAAAAAATATCAGTTGATATTTATATGAAAACTAAAGAAACAATATTTTATCTATATAATATTTTACAAAGATATTATTCTTCATATATGAGAGGAGAAAAATATGAATTGAAGCAAAGCTATTCCATATTCTTGTGTATTGAAACAAATCGTGAAAAACTCTGATATATTAATAAAATGAATAATGCATATTTAATACGCTCTAGTAAAGAAAAAAATATAGTTGACAATGAGTGATGTTCAATCAAAACGTCGTGAAAAGATCATCTTGATTATTCGATTTATCATCTTAGAACGACAATAAAGATTTGCGTCTTTGAAAAGACCCAGAGAAAATGATTCAAAGCCAATCTGTCATATATTCAAAATGGCCTGAATGTATCCATATACATATGTATATAATTATTGTACATATCCATATGCATATGTATGCAATTACTGTACGTTTCCTGTCTATAGTATGCGTACATGCATATATGAGTACCACTACGATAAAATGTACACATACGCATATACATAGAACCAGTATGTATATATAGTATACATATATATATATATATACATATATATACATATAT
>NW_026427909.1:0-248 GCF_001194135.2 Octopus bimaculoides
TCTTCTTCCACATTGATCCTGTTGTCACCGGGGCATCCTCTGTCGATAATCACGCATGTTCTTTGCTTTTTATTCACCACAACAATGTCCGGTTTCCGAAATTTGGTCAGGTGATCGCACTGGATCATTGCATCCCATAGGATTTTTCAATTCTCATTCTCAGTGACTCCTGGAATTTTTTCGTACCACATCTTTGCTTGTTGTAGGCCGTGATTTCCACAGAGTTCCCAATGGCTCGTTCTTGCCAC
>NW_026427910.1:0-626 GCF_001194135.2 Octopus bimaculoides
ATATATATATATATATGCGTATGTTGAGAAAGAGAGAGAGAGTGAGTGAAAGAAAGAGGGGGAAATGGAATTAACACAGTAAACGAATAGGCGAAACAAAAATTTAAATTTACACTTTCAACTTTTATTTCAATATTTCGGCTATAAAATTCCCTTATCAAGAATAGAAGAAGGTGAATGAATGTCCGACCTGCACAGATATGTTGAATATGCAAATTTAACACCACAAATCTCCTTGCCCTACCTTTCTTTAGTTATCTTTTACTCTCTCTCTCTCTCTCTCTCTTTCTTTCTCTCTCTCTACCTCTATCTTTCTCTCATTGTTTCTCTCTTTCTTTCTCTATGTATCTACCTAGCTCTTTCTCTAGAATTTCCGACTAAAATCGCATAGGAGTGAATAATTTATAGCAATTTTAACAGGAAATTATGTGCGCATGTTTGATCAATACTTTTACAATTGTGTCAAAGCCGTACCTGCATATGTGTGGTTGTGCGTGTGTGTGCGTGTGTGTGCGCGCCTGTGTATGTATATATGTATATACAGACGCAGGTTCCGGGTTCATTTCCACTGCGTAGCACCTTGGGCAAGTGTCTTACACTATAGCACTGAGTTGCCCAAATGCTTG
>NW_026427911.1:0-240 GCF_001194135.2 Octopus bimaculoides
ATTACTTTCCAGTGAACAAACTAAGAGAGTACAAAACTATGTCAAAACAAGCAAAGTCACAGTTCAGAGTTGAAGTGTTTACATTTCTGTTATTTTCTCAATTGAAATAGTGCTTAAAGAGATACAAGTTAAATGTCATAAATTCCTTTACTGAAGTAGTCAACCATACTCTAAATAAACTACTTTGTTGTATGATCACATTATAATCATAATACAGAACACACATTTCAGAAAGAAAAA
>NW_026427912.1:0-345 GCF_001194135.2 Octopus bimaculoides
ATATATATATATATATATATACATAATTTATATGCATATACATGCGTATGCACACGTACACGCATATATAAAACATACTTACATACATACATGCAAACAAGCATACGTAAAAGACTTGAGTAAGCTACTGTCCCGGCGAAACTTTGAAGTTCCCAGAAATGAAGTGACGATAATAATGAACCTTTAAACACGGACAGGAATAGAAACTTCTAATCAGTCAGGTTTTCATTGTTTACATATGAATGAAAAAAGCAACAACAAAAACAAACAAAACAAAAAACAAAACAAAAACACTTGTTATACTTTCTCTCTTACTTTCCCCCAGTATGTGGTTACTTCATATAT
>NW_026427913.1:0-713 GCF_001194135.2 Octopus bimaculoides
ACCTAAATCAATGTAAAAATATATAAAATTAATTTACTTCAATTTTAAACACTTGTTAAATAACGAAAGTTGTTAATAAACATGTTTCAACAAAATTTATCACCACAAATTATATAATCTCTTTCCTCTCAGTAGCTCGTTTCCTAGATATACTTCCGGTAAAGATATTTGTCATAACATGGCGATGTTTTCTTGCGTTCGCCTAATAAATTTTCAACGACATCTTCTAACATATAAATCTGTTTCTTTGGCATTTAATAAGAGTGTTAGCCTCTCTATGAAGCTAATATCTTTTTCTTTCAGTTTCTGATTTATTCATTGTACATATTATATTAATACATTGAGGGTTGCAGACAATGGCCATTTGTCAGCAACAGGAGAGTGTTGGGTGAAAACAAATAGGATTAATATACTGGAAGCAGAGCGTTGTATTTGATATACTTAGATTTTATCTTCTACTTGTTTCAGTCTTTATACTGCGGCCATGCTGGGGCAAAAACTTGTAGAAATATTTGTGGACCGAATCGACTCTTAAACCTAGTACTTGTACTATCAGTCTCTTTAGCCGAAGTGCTAAGTTACGGGTACGTAAACACAGCAACACAGCTTATCAATTGGTGTTGGTGGGGGTGGGGTGGAGTAGGCGGACAAACACAGACGTGATTAAATATATATATATATACACATATATATATATATATATATATATATGT
>NW_026427914.1:0-265 GCF_001194135.2 Octopus bimaculoides
TTAAATCTCTTGGAATTAAATCTGCTGTAAAGTAGGGGCTTCTGTTACTTAGCAACTCAGAAACATGGAATCTAACATCTTAGCAGTGTCATTTGTGAATCATGGAAATCAATAGATTAATTTCTTGCATACTTTTGACCGTTAGAAAACAACACACATGAGCGTACTGTCTTTCTCGTCTCACTGGCCCCTTCCCCGCTTTCTTTCGTTCCTTATCTCTCCCCTTCTCTTCTGTGCTTGTGTACATATGTATGTACATACCTAC
>NW_026427915.1:0-763 GCF_001194135.2 Octopus bimaculoides
TATTCCATTTCTACGTGTATGTGCATATATGTGTGTGTATGTATGTGTGTCCAGAATCACTACACCATCACCAATCTGACGGCCAAATGCACTTACCACTGGCACTACTACCACCCATACTACCACCACACAACTACCAGTACCTGCGCCGGCAGCACCACTAGAAACGCTACCGTCTCCAATACCATCTACCGCCGCCAGTACCATTTTCATGACCATCATTGCTACTACCACCTCTACCAGCAATACTAACGAAAGCACCACTAACACTACAGCCAACACTTCCAAAATCCCCGCTACAAGAGTTAATAATTCTATAACCAATACCACCACTACCACCACCGACCTAACCGCTACCACCACCAACACCACCCCCACCGTAACCACCACAATCACCACAACCACCACCTACACCACAACCATCACCATTATCACCACCACAACTACCATCATTATCATCATCATCATCATCATCATCAAACACTACAATCATCTTCACCACCAACACCACCATCGCCACGGCAACTACTACAACCACAGCAACCACCATCATACCACCACTGTCACAACTACCTCCATCGCCACTAAACTACATCCATCAAAACGTGGTGTCACGACATGCTAAAAATAACAGCCAAAAACCTTTCACATTAACTCCCTATCGTTTTAAATATTAAAAGCACATTAGATAACACAGTTCTATTTGGCATTAAAAAGACAGGGTGGTCACGGTCGGAGAGCTATTGATTCTGTATCTGCATGT
>NW_026427916.1:0-225 GCF_001194135.2 Octopus bimaculoides
TATCAGGAAGGTTCTAAGCACTTGAAAGACTGCTGGAAACTTGTGGATACCTAACGTTTATAGGTAGTAACCAGCTACCAGCATAAATACTACCAGGGAAAAGACCGAACCAGAACCAAACCAGAATAATAACAAAAAATGACTACAACAATGACGACGACGACAATGATGATGGTGAAGATGATGATGATGATGATGATGATGATGATGGTGATGATGATGATG
>NW_026427917.1:0-275 GCF_001194135.2 Octopus bimaculoides
AATAATAAAAGTGATAGTAATCGTAGTAATAGCAGTTTTTAATGTCAGCACTATATCTTAGTTTTCACTTTGTCTAGTTTGATCTACATACATAGACAGAAGCAGACACACACAAACAACTATCTACACACAGTACATATACACACATGCACTTATACATACATACATGCATGTGTATGTGTGTGTGTATGCATGCATACATATGTACCTATATATATGTATATACATACATTCTTTCATACACAGACACATTCATGCATAAATATGTATGTGTC
>NW_026427918.1:0-420 GCF_001194135.2 Octopus bimaculoides
CACACACACACATGCACAAACATCCATATACATATGTATAAGAGTGTGTGTGTGTGTGTGTGTAAGTGTGTGTGTATCAATGTATGCATATGTGTCGAAAACCGGTCAGATTAGTTAACTTGTTCTTTAACCATCATTTCACTGATTTAAACTGGTTTATATATGTATATCTATCTGTTTCTCTTCCTCTTGCTCCCCTCTCTCTCTCCGCCTTTTCGTCTATATATACATACATAATCAGATACATTCATGCATGCATACATACATACCATCATACCCACGCACTCACACATACACACACAATTTTATCTATGTATGTATGTATGTATGTATGTATGTATGTATCTATCTATCTATTTATCTACCTATCTATATATGTAACGTCGACCACTAACGTGGACAATTAATGCGCTAGAAATA
>NW_026427919.1:0-275 GCF_001194135.2 Octopus bimaculoides
AGTTCTACTTAGCCACTTGCTGAAGCTACTGTGTCAGTGCTGGGAGGAGGGATCAGTGCCACAAGACATGAGAGACTGCAACATTGTCACCCTGTATAAGAACAAAGGAGACAAAAGCAACTGCAATAACTACCGAGGCATCTCGTTGTTAAGCATCGTTGGGAAGGTTTTTGCCCGCGTCTCCCGAAACAGGCTACAGAAAATCGCTGAGAGGTATACTCCGAAGCTCAGTGCGGTTTCCGATCAAAACGCTCCACCATCAACATGGTCTTCTC
>NW_026427920.1:0-1342 GCF_001194135.2 Octopus bimaculoides
ATTTATTTATGTGTTTCAGCCAAGTGGCTGCGGTCATGCTGGTACACACACATACTTACATACATACATATTGTCTAAGTTTTAAATTCCGCCGACTCCAACGTTGCCTTTCATCCTTCCTAGGTTTATAAAAGTATACTTATCTTAGGCAATGGATTGGCATTGGCGCAACTGTACTGAGCAGTTTCTTCTGGCTCTTTGCGTTCTGATTTCAAATCCCGCCATGGAAGACCTAACCTGTGACCTGGGTTAATACTAGCGCCTGCCACATTGAGACTTCGTGTGCATCTAACAGAGTCCATTTTGTTGCAACCATTTTGGACGGCTTCCCGCTTTGATGTTACCTTTTTATTCACTTACGAGCAGTTTCGTAGGTCTTGCTTTCCCTCTTGAAAAAAAAAAAAGACTATTTATATATATGTACTGGACGGATTATGGGGTAATTATTGGTTGTATATGGATTTATATGTGATGTTACGCCAGATACGCTTCTGCCGCTATGTCTTTGTATGCGCACGCACCTCTAAATGCGCGTAAGCGAGCATGACTCTTATAGGCAAAAGGATACACACAAACAAAACACAAAGACTACGAAAGAGTGAGCTTCTGTTGATGCAAATTAATATAAACCTTTCCGAAGAATTGACGCCATTTTAGAATATAATGCTGCTGTTGTTAGTGGTGGTGTGCGTGGTGGTGGTGAACTTGCAGTTATTGCGAATGTTTTTCCCGTTTTATTTCTGTTTACTATCAGTTGTTAAGGATAACAAATATTTTGTTTCGTTTTTCAGTTTTTATATTGCTCATATTCAGATTGTTTTCGGTTGAACTTTGTTGTTTGCTCTTCCTTATATTTATATATTTATAATTTCTTATTATCTATATTGTTATGTTACTTACATTGTTATTTCTTATGTATTTATGTAATTATTTTAGAGGATTTATATCGATTGATAATTTATTTATTCATACCTGTATATCAACGGTTGTATGTACGGGTTGGGGTGGTATCAAAAAAGTAGATACTTACAAATAGACACATAGATAGATAGATAGATAGATAGATAGATAGATAGATAGATAGATAGATAGATAGATAGACCGATGGATGGATAGATAGATAGATAGATAGATAGATAGATAGATAGATAGATAGATAGATAGATAGATAGATAGATAGATAGAGGGGGGGGGAGAAATGTGATAGTAGATAAACATAAAAAAATTTATATAGGTATAGAATATAATATATATTCATATTTGTAAAGGCTTATATACGTTTGAATATATACACATTTATAAATTCATATATGATTTATATGTATATCTGTGTGTATGTGTA
>NW_026427921.1:0-703 GCF_001194135.2 Octopus bimaculoides
TAAGTCCTGGGGTCGATTTGATTCGACTAAAGGCGGTGCTCCAACATGGCAGTAGTCAAATGACTGAAATAAGTAAAAGAGTAAGAGTAAAGTACGAAAGGCAAAGTTACCTACAATAGGATTTGAACTCAGAATTTAAAGTGCCATTGTAAATATTCTGGTAATTTGTTCAACGCTCTCTTGATTCTGCTACTTCACTCTTCCTTCCAACACCTTCTTCAACCTATAACTTCTTTGACATCATTTCTTCCAAAGACCCACAGAGTGTTTGATGTGTGAGGGTATCGCAAGAGTTCCATACATATTGGTTTCAAGTTTTAGTACTAGGTCAGCAATTTAGAGGGGAGGCTAAGTCAATTAAATCGAACCCTAGCGTTCAACTCGTTCTTATTTCATCGATCCCAAAAGGATGAAATGCAAAGTCGACTTCGGCGTCATTTGAACTCAGAACATAAACACAGACGAAATATTGCTAGGCATTTTGCTCGCTGTCTTAGGAGTTCCATACATATTATTCAGGTTTACGATTACCCCAGTGGTCGTCCACATACATGTATAACAGTCTATAGATACTTACATATTTAAGTATTAAAAAAAGAAGAAAACAGTAGCAGGGCCAACAATAGTAATGATGATAACAACAACAGCGGTTGGTTGGCGCTCCGTCGCTTACGACGACGAGGGTTCCAGTTGATCCGATCAA
>NW_026427922.1:0-353 GCF_001194135.2 Octopus bimaculoides
TGTGCGCGTGTGTTGTGTGTGCGTATGTGTGTGTGTGTATGTGTGTGTGTTTTTGTGTTGGTGTGCTTGCGTCCACGTAACTTAACTGATCGGTAGAAGAGATCGATAGACCAAGTACTAGGCTATGAAACGTCCTGGAGTCAATTTGTTTGTCTAAACTCTTTAAGGCAGGGCCCCAGCATTACCGCAGTCAAATGACTGAAACAAGTAAATGATAAAAGATAAAAGATATATATATATCTAGTTTTGTACGTATATACATTTTAAAATATATATACCAAAAACAAAGACAGGTGAAAGAAGAACAAACAGGGTGCATAAGTGTGACACTTATAACATTCTTCACTGCACCG
>NW_026427923.1:0-552 GCF_001194135.2 Octopus bimaculoides
TATATATATACTCAGACACACAGACACACACGTGTGCGTGTATATATTCTTATATATGATGCGTGTATATATGTATACATCTACCTATGCAGGTAAATGAATATATATATATATATGCTTGTATATATGAATGCTTGCATATTTGTGTGCCTGTATGTGTGTGTGTATGTGTGATTCTGCGTGTGGTTGTGTTTGTATGTATACATATTTGTGTCTGCGTGCGTTATTGTGGGAGCTCGGTAATATACGGTACCCACGAATCAAGAAGAGCGATGCGGATAGGAATAGGGATACGTAGGGAGTGAGTCAAAAGGATTAGGGTGGGCGTTTGAGGATTTATTTGGGCATACGGATAGTGGGCGGGTCGGTGCTAGGGTGGTGGGTACGCTGCTGAAATGTCTTAGGCATTTATACAATCATTTATTTAATATTATTTATATAATATTGTTGTTGCTGTGGTTGTTGTATATAGTCAGCTATGATCTAATTAAGAGGCCTCGAAATAGATGAGGTCCCGTTGTATAATGCATGTTTGTACGTAAATACTATATA
>NW_026427924.1:0-224 GCF_001194135.2 Octopus bimaculoides
TCGAAGACTACAGATCCAATCCATCACTGGAACTATAAAAATCTGTAAAATTTCCAGAAGTTTATCATTGAAATATATATGAGCATGTCTACATGTGCAAGTGTATGATGCATGAAAATACATATGTAAAGCGAAACATAAAAAATACAGAAATGAAACTGATTGATAACATACATACATACATAGATACTTACATACATACATACATACATACACACACACAC
>NW_026427925.1:0-342 GCF_001194135.2 Octopus bimaculoides
TATATATATAAATATATATATAATTAAAAAGCAATGTATTAATACATTACAGAGGATATATCATAGAAAATTTATAATTATTTATAAATAATTTATCATATTATCATAAAATACATAGAAGAAGAGTGTTTATAATTATGAACAAGTCACAATTATAACTAAGAGGGTTTCAAAAACTAGAAATAGCAGTCAAAAAGCACTATAAAACCACTATTATTACTCATACTACATCCCCTCATGATAAATGCTGTCTGTAGGTGACATGACATATAAAATTCACAACTTCAAAACAAAAATTTAATTCTCTATTGCAATTTTGACATTAGGAACCTATTAAGGGTC
>NW_026427926.1:0-313 GCF_001194135.2 Octopus bimaculoides
AATGCCTTGCAAGAAGCAGAAATGCAATTCATGAGTATTTGCATGTCATCAACGGTATGAGTGACTAAGTCACAGTCATCTGCATAAAGGAGGTCACGAATAATAGACTGGAGAACCTTTGAATTGGCAGCAAATCGGCAAAGATTAAAGAGGCGGCCAGAAGATCGATATCTGACATATATTCCCAGAGAGCCAACCTTAGCAAAAGCATGAGTAAAAGCAGCAGCAAAGTACATAGAAAAGAGAGTTGAGGCAAGGATGTTACCCTGCTTGACACCATTCTCTACAGGAATGGGTCCGGCCATGCCACCAC
>NW_026427927.1:0-490 GCF_001194135.2 Octopus bimaculoides
CACACACATATATGCACCTGACCATACAATCTGGCAAACACAAACAAAACATGGTTCTCCTGTTTTCCACAGACAGAACGGAAAGAGAAAAAGCTAAGTAATATTATTGCGTTAACATGAAGTTATAAATGCATATAACTTACCATTATGAGAGAATTTCATTGAATGGAATTCTTGTATCGACTTTATGATCGTCAACTAAGCTTAGTGAATAGATAGCATTTATACTATGTTTGCAATATAGATAACATTTGCTATATAGACATAACATTTGCCGCTGGAATCGCTCAGATCTAGCTATTTATTCACTAATAATTCACGCTAAATTTCCCTTCAGATATCTATACTTTTATTACCTATATTGTGTGTAGGTATGTATATATATGTATATATACGTATGTATGTATGCATGTATGTATGTACGTAAGTCATATTTTTATAAATATTTTCATGCAACACAGACATTCACGTGTGCGAGCGCACACAAGTA
>NW_026427928.1:0-595 GCF_001194135.2 Octopus bimaculoides
AAAAAACTCATTCGAAACAGCTGTAATGACTGAACCAATTTTCATCTGTCGTTATTTATTTATTATTCACCTTATTCAGAACCTGCAATTAGCATGGCTCTGGAGTCTGTTGAGTACAGTACAATAGGTGCAGTGTGCGTTCCTAGGTACAGCCTTGTGAATCGTGATGCATTCAGTCGGGTGCTTGTGGTTGTACATGCAACTGGAATGTAAATCTGTCTTTACTTGACTATGTATGTATGTTTGTATATGTTCTGTAATGCTGCCTTGTAGATGAGAGTGATCTCATTGACCTGGCCTTGGTGCTTTACTTATTTAAGGCGCTGATTCACTTGAATTTTGAACTTTTATACCCACACACACACACATGTATTTATATACAGAGAAAGAAGCCCGTACACACACACATATATATATCATATTTATATTATGTGTGTGTGTATACATATATATGTGTATATACAGATATGTAAGTATGCGTATCGCATATGTATGTGTATACATATGCGTATATGCAGAAATATAAGTGTATGCATATCACATATGTATGTGTCTATATGTCTGCACATACATGCATGTATATATGTGTATATAT
>NW_026427929.1:0-947 GCF_001194135.2 Octopus bimaculoides
AAGGTTTTTATTTTTCATTCCTTTTGAAGATTGCTCTTAAATGTGGTTTTAGTCATTTTGACTGCTTTCTCTAGCGTGCAAAAACTAAAAATCAAACTGCACTGTTCAAAACATGCACTAAGAATAAATACGAGGTAAAATTACTACCTGCTTTTATAACAATTTGATGCAGGTAATTTATCCCATCCTCCTCCAATTTTTAGTTCATGTAATTGAAAAAAACACATTATTTATGGGATGACTTTTATGATTAGATGTTATTAGAAATGGAACAAAATTTTCAATACAAGTGGAATGCTGCTGTTGAGGACACCAGCCTCTCCGAACTGAGCAGCTGCGTCACAGACTTCAGACTTCTTGTCTGCTGAGTCATTCTACAACTTTATTCTGGCTTTACAATTACAGGGGAGATAATTCCATTTTTATTTATTGTTTTTTTTCCCACCCTTCAACTTTTTGCATCCACCTTCTTGTTTTTTCTTGATTTCTCTTGTCCTAGTCTCTTAATTTATGAACTGTATAGGCCTGTGCTCAGAACACACAAATTGTTTGGAGACACAAAGCAAGTTATTAAAACTTAGCCAGATTGCTACATCTCCAAGGCATGAAACTATTAGTAGCTTGTAACTATTAGTAAGTATTAGTGACTATTAGTAGCTTGTATTCATCTCTAACTGAATTGAATACTTCTTTCTTGATCTTACCTTAATGGAAAAGTAAACTATATCATCATCATCATCATCATCATCATCGTTTAACTTCCACTTTCCATGCTAGCATCAGTTGGATGGTTTGACCTAGAGCTGGCAAGCCTGAAGGAACTTATAAGCAAATTTTAAAAAACATACAAAAACCATTGGATACACTTCAATATTTAAATTTAATTTGTCAAAATATGTTTGTTGCTTTGAAACCGCAACCTGTTCACTGACAAAATTAAATTTAAA
>NW_026427930.1:0-253 GCF_001194135.2 Octopus bimaculoides
TGTTGTTGTTGTTGCTGCTGTTGTTGTTGTAGATGGCCTCAGACTTTTTATTCTTTCTCTTGCCTACTAGCACTTCTACTTCAGACAGACAGGCAGATAGTCAGACGGACAGATTATCAAACCTTCACGTACGAATCCATTATTTCGCTACCTTCCGCGAACTTTTCAACCTCACAAGCCATTTCTTTTGTGAGACCCTGTCATTGGCTTCCCTGAATTTAACCATATATATATTGTGTAATATCTATCTATC
>NW_026427931.1:0-241 GCF_001194135.2 Octopus bimaculoides
GTACAATTTTATAGACTTAATACACAGCACTCATAAAAATAAATATTCACTCTTATCTTTCCATTTTCCCCATAAACAGAAAAAAATACACTTTAAAATTTACATGGTCACAATTTCATATCTAGAAAACAAAAACTTCATAACTTCATATGTGAAATATAAGGGGCACAATTTCATGGGGTTAAAAATTCAATGCAACATGGCATACTCTGAAAACCACATTGTTGGTAACTTATAAGCC
>NW_026427932.1:0-204 GCF_001194135.2 Octopus bimaculoides
TCTATCTATCTATCTATCTGTCTGCTTGTCTATTTAACTAGGTAGATTGAGAGCTAGATCTTCCGTTACTTGTGTATATATGTATATGTACCAAAATACCTACCTACATATTTCATATATCCATGCATACATGTATATGCACATATACATACCCATAGTTATGCATGTATGTATGTATAGATCTACATATATTTATACGCACAT
>NW_026427933.1:0-337 GCF_001194135.2 Octopus bimaculoides
TATGTATATATATGTGTATGTATATATTTATGATATATAAATGTATGTATGTACATGCGTGTATGTTTGTATATGCGTGTGATGCTTGCGTGTTGTAATGCAGAAATGAAAACATAATGAAAGCGTACTCAATACCCGCCTAATAATATATTTAAATATTTACGTATTCTGTAAAAGTATGTGACAACAGAGACATTACATGTATCCATTGATCTCCTGCGCTTTCAAGTCAATATATTAAATCTATTGAATCACATCACAAATAGCTTGTATTATGCTATAGATATTTCGATACCCATCTATCCTTTCAGAGTATGTTTGAATATATGTGTGTGTG
>NW_026427935.1:0-218 GCF_001194135.2 Octopus bimaculoides
CCCAGGAAGACACAGGATGAGGTGGTGAAGTATGATCTTCAAATGTTGAGTCTCACGAAAGCAATGATAAGAGACCAAACCCTTTGGCAATTTGCTGTGCTTGAGACAGAATGTCAAGGTAAGTGAAATCATAGTTGTGGCCCGTGGCAAGTAAAAAGCACCCACAACACTTAGTGGAGTTGTTGGCATTAGGCAGGGCATCTAGCCATAGAAACTAA
>NW_026427936.1:0-323 GCF_001194135.2 Octopus bimaculoides
ACCTGTATGGTGAGGAATCCTACATTGGGGAGTAGTAACGACTAGGCTTACGGTAGCTGACTGATTATCGTGATCATTCGTCTTCTCTTTTACAAACCCAGTGAACATACATATTTCCTATTTCAAAGAAATTCAAACAATACATATTACACACAAGTTAAAAAGATTCCCAACAATTAAACTTCTCTGGTTGATATTAATACACCCATCACCAATAGGGGCCTTAACTCCCACATTTTTCAGCTCCATGACCCTAAAATTCTTTTAGCGTCTATGTAGTATCTTAGGCCAAAAAAATTTTTAACTTCCTGCATAGTTCGAGC
>NW_026427937.1:0-372 GCF_001194135.2 Octopus bimaculoides
TGTGTGTGTGTGTGTGTGTATATATGTATGTATTTATACCCACATATACATACACACACACACCTGCTGAAAGACAGGGAAAAATATGGTGAAATATATGTAAACTTGCAGAAAATAATTATTATGCATTCTTAAGGATATCTTCCAATATAGTATGCATAAATGATATATTAGATCTTGCTTTATTCATTGCCTTGTAATCAGATAAATTATGTGTTTGGTATACACACACATTAGAGAGTTGTAGATCATCGAGAATTCCATCAAACGAAAACATGTAAACGAGACTTGATGGTAAATATTTTGCAATTTCGGTAGTTAACATATTGTGTTTTTTAAACGAAAACAAAGTGAAAGAAAAAGAATATATAT
>NW_026427938.1:0-289 GCF_001194135.2 Octopus bimaculoides
CATACACACATATACACATACACACATACATACATGCATACGTACACACACACACATACACACACACATACATACATACATACAAGAATACATGTCAACATATTAACCACAGAAGGAAGTTAATCCTTAGGATGTCAAACAAAAAGAAGCAAATAAAAAAAGATAACTAAAAAGAAAAAAAAGTAAAAGAAAAACAACAAAACGAAGAAGCAAACATGGCAATTAATTGTGGAAAGCAACTTGTTTAAGATTCTCATATTAACGAAGAAGAACAAAAAGAAAAAAGAAA
>NW_026427939.1:0-1111 GCF_001194135.2 Octopus bimaculoides
TTTTCGTCGCTTTGAGACCGCGACCTGTTCACTGACAAAATTGTGCAGCATCTGAGATGTATGTACATACTTATATATATATGTATATGTATATACATATGCATATATGGGTACAGGACGTCCTAAAACGTAAACAAAAGGAAATACGAAAACATGGAATACGAAATTTTTTGCGAACAATTAAAGAAACAAATGGAAAACAAGGCAAGTAACATAAAGAACGACCTTTCATCAGTTGGTGGCCATTTTATCTACTCCACATTTCGAGTAATTACAACAAGATGTGTCTTCGAGAAACAGTCGCTCCCACAAAGCAAAATATAATCTGGGATTTGCGGAGGGTCAAAGTTGGTAACATAAACAGGACAGTGAAAACAAATAGTAAGGGCTGCTAAGCCATAAACGAGGTGAGATGGCGAACGCTGGAGGAACAAGCTTTGGCAGGAGAAAAGATAGGAGAGGAGACAGACAAGAATGCGTGTGATCTGTGTGATATATATGTATGTAGGCGAAGGAGTGGCTGTATGGTAAGTAGCTTGCTTACCAACCGCATGGTTCCGGGTTCAGTCCCACTGCGTGGCACCTTGGGCATGTGTCTTCTACTATGGCCCCGGGCCGACCAAAACCTTGTCAGTAGATTTGGTAGACGGAAACTGAAAGAAGCCTGTCGAACACACACACATATATATGTATAGAGAGAAAGTGATACATACAAAGTCATAGATTAAACTTTCCTCTCAGTATTTACCTATTTTTCATAACATTGTTACGTAAAAACACACACAACCACACATACGTGATCTGTGACAACAACATACACATTGCTCTCATTCTCTATTCATTTCTCCCCCTCTTCCTCTCTCGCTCTCTCAAACGCATACACGTGCAAGTAAACACAATCATTCACGTTCGTCAATGTGGCATAACTACAGAGTTGTACCCACCGACTTTGGAAGGTCATAACTTTCAGAAGAGTGAATATTTTTTAATGAAATTTTTTATGCATATATTATTTATTACGTAGATTCCGAATATACTAAAATTTTTGGTGAAAGTATTTCGGGAGAGGGGTGGGGGACAATTTTCGGAAATTCCACTTAAATTCCTCTTA
>NW_026427940.1:0-583 GCF_001194135.2 Octopus bimaculoides
ATAGACGATACAAAGAAAATAAGGACGGGTCATTCGAAGTTTTCTTTCCCAGTCGAATACCAGATTATCTTTGGAATTTCGGCTGATTATACTCGAGATTGCTCCATTCTGGCTAGCCCCAAGGAAAAACTAAGCTTAGAGCATTAGATTCATTGGAAGAAAGCAGCGAACGTATGTAAAAACAAGGACGGCAAAAAAAGGACAATATTACACAAATACAATAAAAATAATAACAGGACATAACAACAGGTGTCTTTCGACTAAGGACGAATTAAATTAAGCTGGCGTGTATGGAAATAAAGCCTTGCGGCAGGGATACGAGATTTCACAGGCACAGGGAGGAATATCGATGTTGCACGGACAACGGTAGGCCAAGACTGAAAGAACAGACTTGGCCGAACGCCGGTAACGTGAGAAGGAAAGAGAGAGAAGAAGAGGTAGAGGGACAAAAGAATCAAGGAGAGGCGAGAAAAAATGACAGAGACACTGTGAAGTGAGAAGTGGAGGGAACGTGAGCGAGGGGGAACGAAAGGACGAAGAGTGGACTGAACGAATAAGCGAGAAAGGGCTGATATATATATAT
>NW_026427941.1:0-342 GCF_001194135.2 Octopus bimaculoides
GTGTGTATGCGTGTGTGTATGTATACATGTATGGAGGTACGTACGTATGCATGTACGCGTCTGTGTCTGTCTTTGAGTGTGTGTTCTCTACCGCTGCTTAACAAATGTTCGTGTATTTACGTCTCAAAACATATCAGTCCATTAAAAGTCAACAATAGAAAAAGTACCAGGTTTCAACAAATAAATACTTGTGTCGATCCGTTCGCGTAATGTTCTTGAAAATGGTGTCACCACTATGACCAAATTATAATGACTGAACATTTAAAAGATATGAGATATACATTCATACAAACACATGTGTACACATACGAACTCAAATAACCACTAGCATCTATGTTATTT
>NW_026427942.1:0-651 GCF_001194135.2 Octopus bimaculoides
CTCCTTGTTTATATATCCAAAGTTTTAAATTTAAATTTAAGAGAGAGATTACAATAATAATGGATATTAGCGTCAAATCTCTCTCTTAAAGTTAAAATTAAAACTTTGTATATATATATATATATATATTTATTTATAGAGATGTCTATACATAGCAATATCTATATATACAACTCGTACACATATGGATTTTATTCACAAGCTATTCAAATATTATATGTATAACATTCTGTCTAAATAATGGATCTATAAATGCAATATCACTACATATCTCGCATCCATTTTCATTCCGACACTTCACTTTCTCTTTCGTATCTTATCTAAATTAACTATTGCATAACCATTTCTCACACCGTTTCCTATGAAAGGACATAATAAATATTCTGGAAACAGCTGTAAGACCTATTTATAAATGTTATAACACCTTCTTCAATTTATGTAGTCTGAGATCGTGGTTGCTGAGTTGAAGGGCTCGTTGAAAGCATGTGTCAGTTAGTGTAGAGGGATTTGTATTAAACAGAAACCGTGCCTTAAAGTCTTACCATGATCAACCCTTTCAGGCCAATTACGATATCTGCCAGCATGTTTGTTTGTTTAAGTTTATCGTAATTTGAATTTAGTATATATATATATATATATATATATATATAT
>NW_026427943.1:0-218 GCF_001194135.2 Octopus bimaculoides
GTGTGCGTATGAGTATGTGAGTGTGTGTGTATGTTTATGAGTCTGTGCGTGTATGTATATGAGTATGAATATGTGTGTATGTGTAAGAGTGTGTGTGTGTACATGTATATGTGTGTGTATGAGTACATGCATGTGTCTATGAGCATGTGTGTGTGTCTATGGATATATGTATATGTGTATGAGTATGTGTGTATATGAGTATGTGTGTGTATGTGTAT
>NW_026427944.1:0-207 GCF_001194135.2 Octopus bimaculoides
TATATATATATAAAAAATAAATATCTATAAATAAATATATATATATAAAAAATAAATATCTATAAATAAATATATTGATTAATAAATATATATATAAATAGATATATATAAATATATATATAAATGAATATATATAAATGAATATATATATAAATGAATGAATATATATATATAAATATATAAATATATATATAAATATATATATAT
>NW_026427945.1:0-268 GCF_001194135.2 Octopus bimaculoides
AGAAGCTGCGGGCTGGACACGGACATTAATGAATGAAATGAATACAAAAACATGAGTAAAATATGGGAGGGGCACCGGCGCCCGCCGACCGATAACCCCTCAAAAACCTTGTTCAATACAAATCATCATTACAACAAAATCAAATCAAATCAAATTCCATAGTCCTCTACATCCGGGCCCCCAAGCAAGATTCCTGCTGCCTACAGGAAAGCTCGCAATGGCTGGCCCGACTTAATGGAGACGAAGTCCTTCTTGTCGCAAATCCTTT
>NW_026427946.1:0-519 GCF_001194135.2 Octopus bimaculoides
AAATGCAAGGTATACATAATTGAATTTTTAAATGACTGAAATAACAAGTAGTTAAAAATGTGACATTTCACGTGAAATAACCTAATATTTAACGTGTTTGGTGATAAGATATTGTTGTGATATACTGTTATATGATAGGATAATGCTGTGATTGTATGGTCGTGGTGATGGTCGTGGTGGAGTGGTATGATGTATTGTTGTTGTCTTAAATTTCTGTCTTTTGCTGTGTAGGACTTGATGAGATAAGTTTCAGGTTTGTTTGGGTCTCAAAACTACCATGACAAGTTCCACACTCGTATTTATACCTAAATATCCAGTCTTTTTAAATACAGTTTAATCTAGATTACATCATACAAAGTATCAGTTTCTTCTAAGACGGCGGGGTGTGATTTGAGATGGAAATGAATTCTACATTTAGCAGGTCAAATAGTCACATAGTATAATGTAATGGTGGACGCACATTGCCTAATGGTTAGAGCAGCGGACTCGCAGTCGAGGGATCGCGGGTTCGAATCTCAG
>NW_026427947.1:0-489 GCF_001194135.2 Octopus bimaculoides
TACGATGCTGTAATATTATACTCACCAACCGGCTGTGATGTAGAGGGTGTAGGCTGTGATACCTTTGAGAACTTCTTCCCAGGCGTTGGAGTCTCTGAAAAAAATATATTCAGGTTTCAGTCATTAAAGTTTCTTTATCATTAATAATCTATATTTTATTGTTGTGAGATATTCCTATGATCAATAGTCAAATGGTGACCACTTTTCTGTTGACCAACATATTTATACTTTCTATTGTGATCCCATTAACTGCGCCAAATTTAGGCCCACAACAAAAATAGACTTACACTCCAAAACCTAGTTTCGCTATTCAGACAGCCTACATATTCTCACAATATTGCAATTTTCTCAATTAATTATCACTTGAAAACAATATTTGTTTTTGCATTCGTTTAGTCTTACCTTTCTTATTTAAAGTGTTCAGTTTAAATTTGACAGGTTGCATAATATCTAATCTAAAAATAAAAGCATTCAAGAAATTCAAAACAG
>NW_026427948.1:0-494 GCF_001194135.2 Octopus bimaculoides
CTCTCTCTCTCTCTCTCTCTCTCTCTCTTTCTGTCGCCTTCTCTATATCCGTCTTCTATTCTGTGTCCCTCACTCTCTTCCTCTATGTGTTTCTCTGTCCCTCCCTCTCTGTCAGTCTGTCTGCCTGTCTCTTTGTGCCTCTCTTGCTCTCTGTCTCTCTCTTGCCGCGTATGTGTGAGTCTCTCTCTCAATCTCCCTCTCTCTTTCTCTATTACCTTCTCTGTCTTCTGTTCTGTGTCCCTCACTCTCTTCCTCTGTGTGTCTCTCTGTCCCTCCCTCTCTGTATGTCCGTTTGTCTCTCTGTCTCCCCCGCTCTCTATTTGTTTCTCTCTGTCTTGCTGTGTGTGCGTTAGTCTCTCTCTCTCTCTCCCCCATTCTCTCTCACTATGTCGCCTGCTCTGAGTCTCCTGTTGTGTCCCTTCCTTTGTCTGTGCACGTATGTGTACATGTGTATGTGTGTGTGTGTGTGTGTGTGTGTGTGTGTGTGTGTGTGT
>NW_026427948.1:1489-2571 GCF_001194135.2 Octopus bimaculoides
ATATATATATATCGTCAGTAAATCATAAATCGGAAAGACAAGCACGCCCTAAGTTATAGAGCAGTAGCTTATTATGGCCGGTCTATTGGGTTACCCTGGGTTTCGCGTCCATAAAGCGCTTAGCTTTACAAAGTCTCGTCAGACCCTAATGTCCGGTGGCCTTATAACCTCACTTCATGGAAGTTGTTAGGAAAACCTTGGAAGTGCACTGGAAAGCGGAAGATGTTACCAAAAGTTATGAACGCTGCAGATCGGTCCTTTACTTAATTCCTAATACTCGCCGTGGTTAGACGATCTTCATAAACTTCAGATTTTGAAAATTACATAATATTTCAAAATACAGAATATTTCAAAGTACAGAAGAATTTATGAATGAAGACGAGATCTTCTTTTGTTTTTGGCTACCTAGAGCTCATCACGTACACAGCTTGTGTTAATAAAAAGAGTGTTAACGACTGACGATTGCATCACACACATCCCGTCGTTAATACAGTCACTCTGCACCAAAAACCTGGTATCATTTTGAGACTCGGGGAAAATAAAGAATTGCTAGGAAAACTATGGAAACACGTCTGTGCTGAGAATGTAATATAATCAAACGTTCGTTGTACGAATTCATAAGGTATGTAAAAAGAAGTAAAGTTTCTTCCCGAGTCATGCCGACTCATAAGAGCTGCTTTCCCCGCTTTCATGGAAAATAAAGTGTTTTGCTCAAGAACACAACTCGTCGCCCGGTCCAGGAATCGAAACCACAATCTAACGATCATGAGTCCAACACCCTAACCACTAAGCCACGTGCTTCCACCATTAGCTCTGTAACTTACGTTAAATTACTAATTTGGGCTTGGGCATTACACCGTAATCCCCAAAAGATGGTACTGGTGTATTTTAACACCCTCAAACACTGGAGAGATTTTAAAACCAATTAAATAACATATGATACTCTAATCCTGTACTTTGCTTCTGCTAATCCACTGTCTTTAAGGTTAGCCATATAAGTCGAGATTAACAGCTTGACGAAATAGATGAGGTTTACGCTAAAGTCCAAGATATTTTCTTTTAAAATGGCGAAAGGCCTGTTT
>NW_026427948.1:5454-6410 GCF_001194135.2 Octopus bimaculoides
ATATATATATATATATATATATACACTACGAACGTATGTATGTGTGTGTATTCTTTTATTCTTTTACTTGTCTCAGTCATTTTGACTGTCGCCGTGCTGGAGCCCCACCTTTTGTCGAACAAATCTACCCCTGGACTTATTCATTGTAAGCCTGGTACTTATTCCATCAGTCCCTTTTGAAGAGCGGCTAAGTTACCGTGATCTAAGCACACCAAGATCGGTTGTCAAGCTATATTGGAGGGACAGATACAGACACAACCCCACAAATACATACATACATACATACATACATACATACATACATACATACATATATATATATATATATATGAGAGGTATTGGTATCCAGAGGACCCAAGATGGTAGGTAAGGCTTTGTAAGTGCTATGGAAGGACCGTAGTTAAACTCCCGGTTCGAGAGTTTATTGAAAGGTGGGTGGATGTTGCGAAAATAGTAAGAGTGGATGGTACCTCTCTTAAGTGTAGACCTGTGAGTCGAAGAGAAGTAATTAGAGAGGACACTTGCTCTTGGGGCTTCAGGGAAATCCCAGACAGCGGAGTTCTTCGATTATCCCTAGAGACCTTCCTGTATCAGGAGGGCCACATCTCTATCATCCTCCCCGCCACATTTTTTAAAACCTTTGTATGCTATACGTATGTCCCTTCTTTTTTTTTCAGTGTATACCGTATATACTTACTTTCTTTCCTTTTTTCTTTTTATCATTTCATTACATTTAACCCTCCACACTTTATGTCTCTTTTTGCAGAGTCCTCCCCATCTTTGCCCTCGTGGAAAATAAATGAAATCATTATTATTATTATTATTATTATTATTATTGCTGTTGTTGTTGTTGTTGTTGTTGTTGTTGTTATCATTATTATTATTATTATTATTATTATTATTATTATTATTATTATTATTATTATTATTATTATTATTATTATTATTCAGTAGTC
>NW_026427948.1:6514-6880 GCF_001194135.2 Octopus bimaculoides
TCAGTAGTCTTATTTTTATAGCGTGCTTTCACTTCACTACCGAGCACAGCTCTGTGTGCCTTGGGTATGTGCTGTGGTTTGCTGTGATGCTCTTATGGTTACTGCATTGAAAGTGTTTTGCGTAGGATGTGTGCAGTGCCTAGTAGTGCTATTTTCTGCATGTTATATATATTGGTAAGTCCTGGTGTTTTTGTTATGCGTTTGTCTGAATATTTTTTCTATCATACCTAAAGCACCTACTACTACTACTACTACTACTACTACTACTACTACTACTACTACTACTATTATTATTTTTATTATTATTATTATTATTATTATTATTATTATTATTATTATTATTATTATTATTATTATCATTATTAT
>NW_026427949.1:0-633 GCF_001194135.2 Octopus bimaculoides
ATAATTGTTTGTGTATGATTCTGTGTGTGTTTGTCAGTCCCTGTGAGATTAAAAAAAAGTGAAAAATTTTCGTAAAACCTCTTCGCGCAGGCCCTGGGTGATATTGAAGCCTGCCCAGGATGTTATTGGTATCTACATATGCCTTTACCCACAAGACTACCGAGGCACCAACAAAAATGTAGTTAAAAAATGACATTTAAACGCCAATTCTCTTTGAGCATGTAAAGGATAAACTTGGCTGGGGCAAAATGAGTAAGAACAAGATAAGGCATATTTGCCTTTTGAATTTTCCAGAAAACTCGCTAATACACATCAGTATCCATCCCTAGACATGAGAAATGAATTAAAATATCTCGGCCAAATGAAAGAGGCTCAGAGAAAATTGGCGGCGGTGCACCAGTACGGCCGCAGCTTTAAACTGAAACTATAAACAAACAAACAAACATGATATGAAATTAATGAAACTTGAGTAAATAAGACGAAAAACTCCATAAAATATTCTCTATAGTTTCTTCCTGATTTGCTGGAACGTATGCACCCATATTGTCAATACACTTTTGCCATTTCAGCGGTATCTGGCAAACTTGAGTCAATAAAATCTTCGAAGGCCTGTTTTACACCATTGTAGCAATT
>NW_026427950.1:0-423 GCF_001194135.2 Octopus bimaculoides
TCCACCCTTATGTATCCATTTTTACTATAAGATATATATATATATATATAAGGGGAGTGAGAGAGATCTTGATTGACAGATATATAAGTATATGTTTATGCACACATGTGCACACACACACACACACATATATCTACATGTATGTGCAGTCACGAAATTTCAGCGATTAGATATTCTAACCATTTGGAACTAGTGTTCAGATTAAAACATACACGTTCATACCAGACACACTCAAGGACATTTACAAAAACATACATGCATACACAGAGACATGCACAGACACACACAAACACAAACTCATATTTTAACTAACCATTTATTCCCATCTTCTTCCACTCCCTCATCTATGGATGCCTACATGTATACATACTTATCCACACACACACACACACACACACACACATACATTGTATGTTTAGCATG
>NW_026427951.1:0-264 GCF_001194135.2 Octopus bimaculoides
AATATATATCCATATGTATATGTACATATATCCAAATGTATGTATGTATAGATATGTATATGTATGTATACATCCAAAGATACCTATCTATATATATACATATGTATAAATATATATGTATGCATTTACACAAACATATATATATATATACAAGCATATATTTATAGTGTTACTATTAAATACACATACACACAAAGGTTATATATGATATATGTATACATATGTGCGACTGTTGGTACAATATATAGGTATAACATACAACTC
>NW_026427952.1:0-290 GCF_001194135.2 Octopus bimaculoides
ATGATGATGATGATGATGATGAGTGAAGAAACCATCCAAGCAGACGAATAAATGAATAATATAAGCATATGGGAGAACTGCATATGCAAAACGTGAAAAAACACATTTTATTACTGTGGTAGCGGGGAAAATAATATGTATTAACCGTGAGCATCATATCTGTTTATTGCGGTTAACGTGTTTGAATGCCTGAATGTGTAGGTGTGTATGCAAAATTGCAATATTTCTGCTGAAGATATTCTAATAAAAATTGTGATTACTTCGATCCCATGGCTAGTATATATATATAT
>NW_026427953.1:0-1336 GCF_001194135.2 Octopus bimaculoides
TCTCTCTTTCTTTTCCCTAATTTTTTCTCGGGTCATACTAAGATGACTGTTATTTGACAGTGTTTTGTCTTGTTGGGGTCATCTGTACTTCATTAGATGTTAGTGACAAACGCTTGTACAACACCTTTGCCACTCTCTAGGTCAAAATAGTATAATCCAGTGACAAGCGAGAGCAAGATGACTAGTACTAAGTTGACTGCAGGTTTTATATCAGCGTATCCTCTCCTAGGCTTTTCCTCAAAAGGAGACTGCAAGCCAGCAGTGGTAGATCAATTTGAATTCGGAGTTTTATTCTTCTATACTGGTTGTCCTAAACACGACCTCAAAAAACAAAAAAATAAGGTGCCCAGTCTGCTCCCACAGAAGTCATGGACCTGGTTTTATATCGGGTTGTCCTTCTCCTAGAAGAGTTGCCTTCACTTGGCTAATGGGCCTCATCTACCCCACATATTAAAAAAAAACAAAAAAAAATAAAAGAGAATATAATAAGTACATAGAAAATACATAGAAAAGTCAATATAAAAGATGTAGATATGAAATGAGAAAAGTAAATGCAATGGAGATACATATAAAATATAAAATATATATAAAAACGATGTGTAAAAAACACACATAAATAAGATGTGTAAAACACATAAAGATACATAAAAAGTAAATATAAAAAAATATAAAAAATAAATATAAATATAAATATATATGCATATATATTAATAACACCAAGAAAGAAATCGGAACAAGGCTAGTTTCACTTAAAAAATAATGCAAAAAAATATACATACAAGTTGTTTATTTTATGGAGAGATAAACTATCTAGAATTGAATTATGCAATGAGTCCATCCCTTCTATCCAATATACAAAATAGAGAATCTATGTATTTAGAGAAATAAGAGTCGTCCAAAAGAAAGGAAAGGTGGAACAGATGAACCGGTATTAAAAAAAAAGGTTAAATTGATTCTTGGTTAGACGCCAGGCCTAAATTGTTTCCAAACTGAATATACATTAATTAAGTTGATGTAATGACGAAAAAAACTGGTATTCATCGCCAATGTTTTGCCTATATGCTTCTTTTCTCCTCATTAGTATTCAAAAATGATGGCGTCTTTTTCATCATATATTCTACAATTTCTGTTCATATATATATATGATTATATGTACGCACACAGAGAGATACACACACGCACGCACACAAGCACGTATATACATACACACATATTTATATATATACCTATTATATATCTGTCTACCTATCTACAATTCAATCTTATACTCTCTCTCTCTCTATTTCCATATATATACATACACACACACACACACACAATATATATATGTATATAT
>NW_026427954.1:0-686 GCF_001194135.2 Octopus bimaculoides
TGTGTGTGTGTGTGTGTGTGTGTGTGTGTGTGTGTGTGTGTGCGATTTTGCAACGAACGCTGCAATCAGCTAGCGAAAATTAAGACTAAATTTAGAATAGACACCGTTTCACGTACATTGAGTGATCACTTAGTTCCTCTTAAAAGTAATTGGAGATCTATCAAAGCATTGAAAAGATAGCTTCTAAGTTCTGAAAGATATTGCCTTACTTTGTTTCTTAGCTATTTTATGTTGCCAGAAAGTATTTCATTTGATCAGTTCGGACTGCTTGAATCCGGGAGTAAAATCTGTATATGGTACTTTCAAAATATAACAGTTCCACATGCGAAAAGTAAAAAGACTTGGACTAAGAAAATTTCTGCCTAGTTACATTAAATATTTTTATTAAGGTTTTTTTAACTATTAAGACGATGGTAATAAAATAATCAGAGTGAGAACATAATCTGTTTTCAAATTCAGAGAGTTTTCATGAAACTCAAACAGGACTGTATGTATGTATGTATGTATGTATGTATGTATGTATGTTATTATTCAGTCTTATTTCAAAATTTCTAATCAATAGAGAAAGAGCAGGTTCTAACCTAGATCCAAGGCTGCTTCACTGGAATTTCAACATCATCAACAGGGTCTCTTTTCTGTACGCACGTATGTATGTATGTATGTATGTATGTATGTATGTATGTATG
>NW_026427955.1:0-695 GCF_001194135.2 Octopus bimaculoides
AAACGTAACAGCAGACAAAATATCGCTAAGCATTTCAACCAGCATGCTAACGTTTCTGCCATCTCGCCGCCTTAAGTTGTCAATTATATATCGGCATTATGTATTCGCCTATATTTTGTGCCTTTTAAGGCGGCGAGCTGGCAGAAACGTTAGCACGCCGGGGGATAATGCTCAGCGGTATTTCGTCTGCCGTTACGTTCTGAGTTCCAATTCCGCCGAGGTCGACTTTGCCTTTCATCCTTTCGGGGTCGATAAATTAAGTACCAGTTACGCACTGGGGTCAATGTAATCGACTTAATCCCTTTGTCTGTCCTATGTTTAGCCCCTTGTGGGCAATAAAGAAATAAGAAACGTTAGCAAGCCAGCCAAAATGTTTAGCATTATTTTGTCTGTCTTTATGTTCTGAGTTCAAATTCCGGCGAGCTTGACTTTACCTTTCATCCTTCCTTCCGTAATTAATAAAATAAATACCAGCTGATCACTGGCGTTCATGTAATCGATTTATCCCCTTCTCCGAACTTGCTGGTCTGGTGCCAAAATTGGAGACCATTATTATTATTATTATCATTGTCATTATTATTATTATTGCTGCTGTTGTTGTTGTTGTTGTTTCAAAGGCGGCGACTATGTAGAAACATTAGAACAACGGGCGAAATGCTTAGCAGTATTTCGTCTGTCTTTACGTTCTGAGTTCA
>NW_026427956.1:0-541 GCF_001194135.2 Octopus bimaculoides
GAGAGAGAGAGAGAGAGAGAGAGAGAAAGAGAGAGAGGGAGGAGAGAGATGCGGAGAAATAGAGAAAGATGTAAAAACAGACAAACATAGAGATAAAACTAGAAGTAATTATATAAAAGAATATTAGATGGATATTATGTTTATACGGAGTTAGATACAGAGATAGGTAGATAAATAGATAGACTGAGAAATAGAGAGAGACAGACAGTCAGACAGATAGATAGATAGATAGATAGATAGATAGATAGATAGATAGATAAATAGATAGATAGATAGGTAAACAGGCAGAAGTACTGGCCGATAGATATCGTGATGTAGGAAAGACCATATTTGAACTGCGTGGAAGCATTGAAAGTAAACATGAGTACATGTTGGAAAGACACCGCCAACGCGTGAGAAAATATATACACAGTAACCACAGTATAATATAATATAACACAGAGAGAGAGATAAATAGATAGACAGATAGAAAGCTAGAAAGCTAGATAGATGGTTCTGTGCATATAATATATATATATATATATATATATATATATATATA
>NW_026427957.1:0-277 GCF_001194135.2 Octopus bimaculoides
AATAATAATAATAATAATAATAATAAAAATAATAATAATAATAAATATACGGTATGGTACTGTTTCTACTTCACGTATTTTCACCTACCGCGGGAATTTTTGGAACGTAACACTCGCGGTAGTCGAAGGATTACTGTGAAGACCAATCTACGAACAGAAAAAAAGGACGATCGAAATTAAATGGACGAATTTCAGTTTTGAAATATACAAAAGAGTTGAGAAAGAGAATATACTCTCTCTCTCTTTTTACTCTTTTACTTGTTTCAGTCATTTGACT
>NW_026427958.1:0-798 GCF_001194135.2 Octopus bimaculoides
CTTCTGCTCGTGATCAGAGATGCACATATCGTCAGCCACCAAGGGACATTATTATTATCGTTATTATTATTATTACGGGGGCGAGCTAGCAGAATCATTAGCATGCTGGACAAAATGCTCAGCAGTATTTCATCTGCCTTTACGTTCTGGGTTCAAATCTCACTGAGGTTGACTTCGCCTTACATCCTTCTGGAGGTCAATAAGGTAATTACCAGTTCCCACCATTAACCAACTAGCCCTACCCCCATCATTAAATTTCAGGCTTTGTACCGATAGTAGTAAGAATTCAGTAGTAATTCTGTATTTGTACTTTATTTCTCATCCATCGCCCTTGTGGCAAATAAAAGAAAATTGTTATGATTATTATTATTATTTTTGTCATTATTATTATTAGTAGTAGTAGAGTTGTTATTATGGCTGTGCATAACAGGATTAATAGAGACTGAACTAGGCTTTTCTTTTCTTTCTCTTTTTTGGATGTAAGAGGATAGACATTCAACTGTAAGATTGATTCAGTCAAGCCATGCAAGCGTTAATAAAATAAAACAATTCTGCTATCGTCTCTTTTCTCTCTCTATCTCTCTCAATACTAGCAATAATAATAATAATAATAATAATGACGATGATGATGATAATAATGACGAAGATGATCTTAATAATGATCATTATTTCATGCTAGGATGGATTTAAGGGGGGGAAAAAAGCAGAACAAAAAGTAGATCCTTCATGTTAGACATGAAATGCTGGCGCTGATACGAATTTTGAGTTCAACAACCTCATTAATGCTTATTGCTCAAC
>NW_026427960.1:0-313 GCF_001194135.2 Octopus bimaculoides
TATATATATATATATATATATACATGCATTTAAACATACAGTATGTGTGTGTGTGAGAGAATGAGTGTTTGTGTACAGTGGAACAATTTCTTATATCAAAAGTGTGAAATTGTAGAGAAAGAGTAGGCAGCACAGCAGAAGTGGAAACAAAGTAAAGCACTAAAGCAAATAAAGAACACAAGACTATAATAAGGAAGAAAGAAAACTGTATGTAAAAGTTAACTTAACAAATACAAGACATAAGATGGCGGATAACTAATGAAATGCAGATTTAACATAAAAAACCAATAATGTGTGTGTATATATATATATA
>NW_026427961.1:0-220 GCF_001194135.2 Octopus bimaculoides
TATATATTTGTCCAGAATCATGCCGGACGCGGAGGAGGAGAGAAAATAGTGATTCAGTGAAGGAGAAGTAGTGAGAGTAATAGGCCTGACTGAGAAGAAGTGAAAGAAATTAATAGCAATGAGAGAAAGGAAGGGGTAATTGATGAATAAAAAAGGAAGGGGGTGAAAATATCAGCGTTTCAACTCTGTATGAGTATATGTGTGTATGTGTGTGCGTGTA
>NW_026427962.1:0-240 GCF_001194135.2 Octopus bimaculoides
TCTCGGTCCATTGTCATTTCCTCCATGAGACCCAACATCCAGAGATCGGTTCTTGACACTTCATCTCGCATCTTCCTGAGTCTCCTTCCACGGACACCATCCACTTTCAGTGATCAGCACTTCTTTATACATCTGTCCTCATTCATACACATCACATGTCCAAACCAATATAGTCTTCTCTCTTGCATGCTATTGGGTTGTCCGGAAAGTTCGTGCCAATTTATAGTAGCTTATCTTTCG
>NW_026427963.1:0-231 GCF_001194135.2 Octopus bimaculoides
CACCACCACCACCAACAACAAAAACAAAACTGTAACCAAAGTTACAAAACTGAACACAGAGGATGTCTCCAAAGTATATGACGTCAGCACCAATTCTGCTGACGCCATTATCACCAGCACCACCAACAACAACGACAACAACAACAATAACAGCAGCAGCAGCAGCAACAGTGCAACTCATCCTTTGCTCTCTTCACCAGCAGCAAGTGAAAGAGAGGAAGGAAAAATGAA
>NW_026427965.1:0-206 GCF_001194135.2 Octopus bimaculoides
TACACACACACGTGCACCATTGCATCCGTGTGAATTTGTCAGTGTGAGTGAGTTGAATAACCGAGATACGAAAATGACGTCCGATTAAACTATACAAAATTTCTCAGTAGATATAAAGAGCAAAATGATAGCATTGATAAATTTCGTGTACATAAAATTTAAATTGACAAGCTTTACAATTTTATGTGAACATACACGAATGTACT
>NW_026427966.1:0-685 GCF_001194135.2 Octopus bimaculoides
ATAATAATAATGGCTTCTTTTATTGGCCACAAGGGCCAAGACATATGTATAACATTGAAATAACATTGAAATAAACCTCCGTCTGTGACATATCAGGAGTTTCATCTCTTTCATGAGCTTTCTATTATCCGAAATTGCGCACTCCAAAAGTATTCACTAACAATCCTGGTGTCGGAGAAGACAAGAAAAAGGACTCCCGTCCAGCTTATGGCTTCCGTTAATATATATATATATATATATATATATAGTACACACACACACACACATAAATACCAACACACATATGTATGTAGTATGCATGTACATATTAACACGCAAACCGAGAC
Organism: Octopus bimaculoides; assembly: GCF_001194135.2. Taxonomy (NCBI): domain Eukaryota; kingdom Metazoa; phylum Mollusca; class Cephalopoda; order Octopoda; family Octopodidae; genus Octopus; species Octopus bimaculoides. The sequence goes on from NW_026427966.1 coordinate 327, forward strand.
ATCCTCTTTTTAGTGCGTACCGAGCAATGTTGTGTTAAACAAAACAAACATGAACAGCGTTTAACCACAATATCACTATTTACACATAGACCGTCAGACAGACACACACACACACACACACACACACACACGTGACAGTATGATTTTATATAACTGTTTACAACACCGTCACTGCTATCAATATCATAAACACTTGCAACAACAATAACTATAACAGGGATTAAAGAACATAAAAAAAACCTTGTAAAAAAAAAAGAATTCTTCGCATGTTTATCTCATTATCTTCAAATTTCTGACGCGTTATACGAATGTATGATTGCGTCAGTATGTATGTATAATGTGTGTGTGTGTGTGTGTGT
>NW_026427967.1:0-686 GCF_001194135.2 Octopus bimaculoides
GTGTGTGTGTGTGCAGTATATATGTATATCATTACGGTACTCCGTCGGTTACGACGACGAGGGCTCCAGTTGAGGCGATGAACGGAACAGCCTGCTCATGAAATTAACGTGGTGTAAGTGGCTGAGCACTCCACAGACACGAGATTAAGCGTGACACAGATTGTGACAGACCTGGCCCTTTGAAATACAGGTACAACAGAAACAGAAAGAAAGAGTGAAAGAAAGTTCTGGTGAGAGAGTACATATATCGTGGAACAAGGATGGATATTTGAATATAATCGTATAATGCAGATGTGAAATAACTTAGGAATCTCTGTGCTCCTCCTTCGGTTTCCCCTTCCAAAAAAGGGGTATCCACCTCTTGCATCCTCAGGAGTCTCTGAAAGTGCAACTATATCGGTGTTATAACAGTTCAGCGCACGAACAACGGGCGCAGTGCGCTTTTAAGGCCTACAGTCACTCTTGTTATCCAACAGAGGGTGCACATTCCAACATGAAATATTCAAGTTCCATCCAGATTTTATAAGTATACTCTTTGTTTTTCGGGCGCAGGATGGTCATCCATCAGTCGCGCTAAACTGACCAGATAGAGAAAGACAAGCAATGTTTGGTTCACCTTTTTCCAGAACTTCCCCGACCTTCGGGTGAGCAGTGTTTTCTACAAATGGAGCTGCCCAGACACTCAT
>NW_026427968.1:0-612 GCF_001194135.2 Octopus bimaculoides
GGAGAGAGAAAGAAAGTGAGGGAGAAAAAAGAGAGAGAGTGTGTGTGTGTGCATGTGTGACAGACATATATATATATATGGGCATGGCTGTGTGGTTAGCAAGCTTGCTTCCCAGCTACATGGTTTCGGGTTCAGTCCCACCGCGTGGCACCTTGGGCAAGTGTCTTCTGCTATAGCCTCGGGCCGACTGAAGCTTTGTGATTGAATTTGGTAGGCGGAAGTTACTGTCGCGTGTGTATATGTGTGTGTAGATGCTTGTGCCTCTCTGAGAGAGACACAGGGAGAGAGGATATCATCATCATCATCATCGTTTAACGTCCGCTTTCCATGCTAGCATGGGTTGGACAATTTGACTGAGGACTGGTGAAACCAGATGGCTACACCAGGCTCCAATCTGATCTGGCAGAGTTTCTACAGCTGGATGCCCTTCTTAACGCCAACCACTCAGGGAGTGTAGTGGGTGCTTTTACGTGTCACCGCAAAAAGGCCAGTCAGGCGGTACTGGCAACGGCCACGCTCAAAGTGGTGCATTTTATGTGCCACCTGCATAAGAGCCAGTCCGGGGGCACTGGCAACGATCTCACTCGAAAATCCTACGAAGGCCAGTCAGGC
>NW_026427969.1:0-202 GCF_001194135.2 Octopus bimaculoides
ATATATATATATACACTCACATATATACATATATACATACACACATATATATACACATATATATATACATATATATATGCATACATATATATACATACAAATATATACATATATATACATACATATATACACAGATATATATACATATACATATATATATATAGATATTATATACATATATATATACATATATATATACACA
>NW_026427970.1:0-280 GCF_001194135.2 Octopus bimaculoides
TAAGTAAATTCTTCAAATAGTTCTAATAAAACATACTATTATTCCCTCAACGGTTAGAAGATTAAAATTATTTACGATTCAAATTATTTATCTAATCTTTCGTAATTTATTAACCTAAATTAGAGCATATTTTAAATCTTGATAAACTCTTGTAACAACCAAAACATACAAAATTTATGTACATTTGAATATACCGGTATGGGTGTTTTTTTTATATATACGCATGTATATGTGAGAGAAAATGTGTATGTGTGTGTCTGTGTATACATATTCAGGGTTT
>NW_026427971.1:0-427 GCF_001194135.2 Octopus bimaculoides
ATATATATATATATATACATATCCATGTGTATGTGTGTGTATATATATATACACACACACGTACATATATCTATGTATATATACAGTATATATATAAATATATATATGTGTGTGTAAGTGTGTGTTTGTTTGTATGTGTGTGTGCAAGTGTGTGTGTGTCTGTGTTTGTGTGTGTTTGTGCATGTGTGTGTAGGCATGTATATATTCAGCCGTATACTCCTCCCCCGGGAATGGAGGAGTGTTTCTGCTAGACTGAAATATCAGAGACTTGTGTGTAAATGTGATCAAAAGCTCAAGCTGGAGCATACACACAGTTGGTATACCCCCAACACCGCAAATGAGATCATGAATTCTTAAAACATCATAAACCCACCCACCCATCCATCCATCCATCCATCCATCCATCCATTCATCTATCTATCTATCT
>NW_026427972.1:0-385 GCF_001194135.2 Octopus bimaculoides
TCATTTGAAAATGGCTTTCTTTCATTGGGCCTTTCAACTAACGGTCTTATTCAATAACCGGTTGTATGAAATAATAACTTGCAGTTTAAAATCATACCAGCATAAAACTCGAAGAAAACCTTAAGTAGCTTATGAAGAAAGAAAAAGGCCTGAATACCCTGCGTAAATAATTAGTTGTAAAAATAATAATAAATTAAAAGATATATCTGTTTAAAAAATTTTCACACTAAAATACATATACATATAGCAATACATATATATACCAAATAATCTATAATATACACTAAACATACAGACGTAGGTACATGGCTACATGCATATACAGACATATATAGGTAAAACATAAATATATTCAAATACACATATATATATATATATGTATATA
>NW_026427973.1:0-646 GCF_001194135.2 Octopus bimaculoides
TGTGTGTGTGTGTGTGTGTGTGTGTGTGTATGTATGTATTTGTATATATGCATATATATATTATATATACACGTACATATTTGTATAATATATATATGTACATAGTTTATGTGTGTGTTTATATATATATGTACGCATATATAAGCATATATAGAGAGAGACAGCAAGAGATATCTATACGTGCCTATATAGATATACACGTACATATATATATATATATACAAACACACATACACATACCTACATTCAAACATATCAACATGCAACACACATACACATATACATGTATACGTACATATATACAAACATATATGCACCCTCTTCTAATATAATAAAAAATAATGCAACTGCACCGGTAATCTGGTGACACGATGGCAACGGCATCTTGCAATGAGGTGATTTGTGTTGGTGGTTGTGGTGGTGGTGGTCGTCGTCGTCGTCGTTGTTGTTGTGGTGGTGGTGGTGGTGGTCGTCGTCGTCGTCGTTGTTGTGGTGGTGGTTAGTGACAAAACAACAGGTACGTGAGGTGGGGGAAAGATTCGCTACCACCACCACCACCACCGGCGGCGCCGATACCTCCACGACCACTACAATGATAGTGACTCCAGTGGGAAGAGGTGTGTGTGTGTGCGTGTGTGTGTGTGTG
>NW_026427974.1:0-244 GCF_001194135.2 Octopus bimaculoides
GAGAGAGAGAGAGATGCATATGTATATATATGTATACTTATATTGTATATATGTGTGTATACATATATATGCATATGCCTATATATAGGTATATGTAAATATATATATATATGTATATGTGTGCATACATATATATATGTATATACGTACATGCATATACGTATATATCTATATATATATATATAAATATATATATGTATATGTGTATATATATGGATACGCACACACAAACACACACACACAC
>NW_026427975.1:0-220 GCF_001194135.2 Octopus bimaculoides
ACCGCCACCAACCCTACCCCCACCACCCCACCACCCCTACCAATGCCACCACCGTCACCACCACCACCATCACCACCATCACCACCGCCGAAAAAATTAACACCACAATCGACACCCTTATCACAACCACCCCGGCCTTTACCTATACCATCCCCATCACAACCATCATAATCATCATCATCATCATCATCATCATCAACATCATCATCGTCATCATCAT
>NW_026427976.1:0-273 GCF_001194135.2 Octopus bimaculoides
GCATTGTTTTTGCAGGGAGCACTGCGACATGGATCATCTGAAAAAGTGATGGCAATACATGTCATTTACACATATATTTTCTTTCTATTTATTTAAATGATGAAATTCGATAAAATGAAAGTGAATCAACTTCATTAATTACAGCAATGTATTTACAATCTCACAAAAAGAGAATTTGTATATATTATTACAGACGTTTATATGCTTTCAATGGAATTGAGCTGTTGCCAATCGAGTCCATTCCGTGTCAGTCTACAGTTGAAGGTGTCACAA
>NW_026427977.1:0-275 GCF_001194135.2 Octopus bimaculoides
TACCACTACCAGCAGCAACACAAACACTAACACAAACACCAACACCACCACCACCACCACCGCCGCTACAGATGCTACCAAAGGCCTCATCACCATCATCGCCAGCACAACCATTATCCTCATCATCAACATACACACCGCGGCGATCACCACCACAAGCACCATATCACCTCGAAAACCAAATCAACTACCACCAGTGCCACTATGAGGATTACTATCACCACCACCACCACTACTATCCCTACCACTACTACCATCGTCATCAGTTCCTTAGT
>NW_026427978.1:0-292 GCF_001194135.2 Octopus bimaculoides
GAAGCCTAGTACTTATTCCATCGGTCTCTTTTGCCGAACCGCTAAGTTACACACACACCATCCCAAAAAGCAACAATGATCATGAATTGAAGAATGTAAGAATAACAACAGGGGTGACACTAATGGAAGTGGTACCACTTAGGGTACTGCTGCCCAAACTGCTATAGTAAGAGGAATATCAACAACAATATGAAGAACATCATAAGCACAAAAGAAGAATTGTACTTCCAGAAACATGGCCACCACCACCACCACCACCACCACTACTAACATTGTTCCCCATTTCATAAGT
>NW_026427979.1:0-450 GCF_001194135.2 Octopus bimaculoides
GTTACAGATGCAAAAACACGTGCACATATATGGAAGGAAAATGGCGAAATAATCAACACACGATTGCGTATTGAGTAAATGTGGGAGAGAAAAGCAGAGAAAGCGAAAATATATTGTTTCGTTTTATGTGGATGTGTGGTGCTGTCTGTTTTCATGGAAAAATCAGCAAAATTCAGGCACTATTGTATATTTATTTATTTATTTATTTATTTATCGCTTTATCCCGATTCTTTCAATACAAACATACGGGAGAATATAATAAGAAAGCGAATATATAAATGAAAGATAAAAATAAAATGAAGAAGGTTTAGAAGAATAAAAAATATAGAAACAAAAGGGAAATAATATAATTGAGAGGAAATGCTTTAGAAAAAATAATAATAGAGAAGAAAGCGAGAAAGAAAAAGAATAAGAATGAGAAGATCGTGTGGAAATAATGAACGGAATAAG
>NW_026427980.1:0-329 GCF_001194135.2 Octopus bimaculoides
ATATATAACGACTTATGTATGTTTAAATATAAGTATAAATATACATGCACACATACATAGATGCACGCATGGAATATATATCTTATATATATATAGCAAATAAAAGGGATTAATTTAACCGTGTTGGAACCGCAGCCAGCTGATTTTCAAGTACCAGGTAACATAGTGTATATCAATAGATGGATTATCCAAATAAGAAAACACCTTACAAAGTGAAATTCCACGTCTAATCAATTTATCGCAGAGTATAATGCATTAAGGTTCAGCATACAAGTTATGATATTACATATAATTCTTTAATTACGAGCGTTTCGACACTACCTTATATA
>NW_026427981.1:0-307 GCF_001194135.2 Octopus bimaculoides
ATATATATATATATATACATATATATACATACGTATATATACATATATATGTGCATACATACACCAATATATTGGCTTTGAACTAGTTGAAGTAACCTTGAAGAGAAGTGATGCATAAAATGTCAGCAAAAGAGACTAGAAATGTATGGATGTATATACATACAAGTGTATATAATTAGATATATAGATATATATGTGTGTGTGTGTGTGTGTGTTTAAGAATTCATGTGGCTGTGTGTCTATACATATTCACATGTACCTGCACATATACATATATATATATATATATATATATATATATATATAT
>NW_026427982.1:0-408 GCF_001194135.2 Octopus bimaculoides
TACGTATGATGTGCGCTGTGAACAGTAGGGATAATTTCTGTAACGCATATACGTTCGCAACACTATGAGTTATTGGTTACGTATTAGTCTACAGGTTTTTTTAATCATATCTCTGGCACCAGTATCATTGGGATTGATTCTGTATTAGGCTCGTCATTCGAGTTATCTCCATATTCAGCAATTATGCAACCCATACTAATGTTACAATAATATTAGGACGGAGATGAGATCTAATTAACGCTGTTATCTGGTAGGGCGAGGTTTTTAAAAAGTCTTTTAGAAAAGGGTTTTGGAAAGACCTGAAAGCATTTCCAAATATTGTATGGATGTCGTATTATTTTTAAAAAGTTGTATGTGTTGTGGTGATGCATTGTGTTCTGGGAAGACGAAGTCTTCTATTGTGGTGTT
>NW_026427983.1:0-341 GCF_001194135.2 Octopus bimaculoides
GAAGAAAAAAACAACAGCAACAACAATAACAAAAACAATGAAACGCTTCCTATTTTCTATAACCCATTTAACAGTGTGGCATTCAATCTTCGTTTTACTTCTACCATGTTTAGAAGATAAATATTTGAACTTTGTTCAGCAAAAATATAAACAACTGACAAGAAAATGAATACTTATTCCTTTTACATAAGTACTTCAATGTACTTGACACTATTATCGGTGAGAATAATGGAGAGAGACTGTATGACCCCACATTTATATAGGGACACATTTTCGTTAAACTATAAATAAAAGAAATAGAGTTATTAATATTTCTAAGTCTCTCTAAAGGAGACTACGGC
>NW_026427984.1:0-199 GCF_001194135.2 Octopus bimaculoides
TTCACAATTAAAGAAGGACCACCACCAATAGCTATTGGCTCAGTGAAGGCTAAAGATTCTGGATTTGATTTATGTTATACTATTGGTAAGTAAAAAATTTGAAAACCTTATTAACAAAAATAAACGAGTCAATTATTGCATTTAGAGAATATAAAACAAATTTGTTTTAGCAAAAGATACACCTCGAAATCATAATGTA
>NW_026427984.1:209-1221 GCF_001194135.2 Octopus bimaculoides
TACTACATAAATATCATAATTTTAAATATCTTAATTATGTTTAAGGCTATTTATTGTCACGAAGACTTTGTTTCTGAAAGATTTTTTGTAGAGTGCATTTAGAGCCTATACATCAACATCATCATCATCATTTAACCTCTGCTTTCCATGCTCAGAACAAATATGTGACATGAAATTTAACACGGTGATATCCTTAATTGGAATTCTCATGACAATTTCATTTACTTTCCTAGTTCTGACCTTAGCTTTGCTCTATCACATAGCTTCAATGATGGCAACTTTTTCCTTTCCTCAAGCAAAATTACTTCCAGAATTCTGTCACTGCAAGTAGCCAGTTCTGGGCTATTTTCTGCCAGTGACTCTCTAGTTAGAGGTACATAGTCTTTCTCTGTCTATGTCCCAGCTTTGTAAGCTCCCTTGTTCTATGAGCATTTCTTCCGGACAAGTAGATCCTTGCAGTTCCTTTGTCACTTCCATTATAATCTTCTCTTTTCCCATCTTCTCTAACCACACTTTGGTCTTAATTTGTCTAATCTGATCAGTCAGTTGTTTATCATTCACACCTTTCAACTCTTCTTAAAGATAATATTTTTTCCAGAGCCTTAATAACCTTTGCCTATAGCCCCTTTTCTCTGGTTCACTCCTAATATAACATTCAGACTACAATTTGTTGTTCCCTGGTGCCACAAAAAGAGAAATGCACTCAGTGCACTCTGTATATTGGTTGGTGTTGCTGTGGGGTTTTCTTACTGTAAAAACCAAGCCTAAAATGAAACTCACCAGCAAGGTGTTGTCCTCCAGCTTGTTTAGGTGAGCAGCACATAAACAGTTTGGAGGATAGATTAAAAGAAACACAATGCCAAATGCTGTAGGGATTTAGTCACTTCTGATTGGTCACTTCTACTGTACAAATGTCAAAAGAAAGGCAATTTGATGTTGGTTGCATGCTGTTATTTAAGATAAAGTAATGCATCACTTAGATATGAATAAGGAGTGTGGACTTAAGTCCTTT
>NW_026427985.1:0-445 GCF_001194135.2 Octopus bimaculoides
GTATGTATGTATGTATAACAGTATTTAGATATGTAGGACCCTATGTGAATATAGTTCTACATACATATATAGGAGAGCAACCAAATATAATGCACTATGAACTTCTATAGTACACAATATTCATGTACACGTATAGACACACTACACTCTGTACACGCATATATAGTACAAGACATATACATGCTACACTAACATGTACAGTTCTACGTATGTGTGTGAGTATATTTGTATATGTATACACGTATATATGTGCGTACACATACACACATACACATATCTTCCGTCTCCTGTAACAATTATTATATACATATATACATATATGCATATATACATATATATCAATATATATCACATGATATACATATCAAATGATATCTCACATATCACATGATATACATATAGAGTACATTACATACACACACACACACACACACACACACACACA
>NW_026427986.1:0-212 GCF_001194135.2 Octopus bimaculoides
ATGTGTGTATGTATGCATGCATGTGTGTGTATGTATGCATGCATATATGTATGTTTGTATGTAGCTATGTATGTTTGTAGGTATGTGTTTATGTAAGTAAGTATACATGCCTTCATCCATGTATGTGTGGATGTATGTGTACGTAAACATGTATGTATGCATGCATATATATATATGTATGCATGTATGTATGCATGCATATATGTATGTAT
>NW_026427987.1:0-277 GCF_001194135.2 Octopus bimaculoides
GAGCGAGAGAGTGAGAGAGAGACAGAGAGAGAGACAGCGAGAGAGACAGAAAGGGAGAGAGAGAGACAGAGAGAGATAGAGAGAGGGAGAGAGAGGGACAGAGAGAGAGGGAGAGAGAGGGAGAGACAGGGACAGAGAGGGAGAGACAGAGAGAGAGTGAGGGACAGAGAGAGAGAGACAGAGAGAGAGTGAGAGACAAAGAGAGAGGGGGAGAGAGAGAGAGACATTTCTTCGACAAAAGAAATCAATAGATTCACGACAGGGCTCACAAACAATA
>NW_026427988.1:0-337 GCF_001194135.2 Octopus bimaculoides
TATGACTGCGAGTCCGCTGCCCTAACCACTGAGCCATTGCGCCTCCCAAACACACATTCATACATACATGAACACACACATACATAAAGACACACATACATACATACACACACATGCATACACACACATACATAGGCACATATATACATACACATATACATACATACATACATTTTCAACACATATACATACATACCGATAGAAGGGTTTCATCCATCATATTTAGTCGCTACTTAAGAAAGAATATACAGACGTCAATTCGATATCATAAATGGTAGGAACAGCAAAAAGTATGTATATATACATGTGTGTGTGTGTGTGTGTGTGTGTGTGTGCG
>NW_026427989.1:0-406 GCF_001194135.2 Octopus bimaculoides
ATGTATATATTAAACAGAACAACAAAAGTTATAATAGATGGCTGGGTCGGCACTTTTCACATATCTGTAATTTTTCAGATTAACACCCGCACAATTGCCCAACCCTAATCCTAAACCTAATCCTAACACTAACTCTAACATTAACCCTAAACCCTAACCCTAACCCTAAAACCCTAACCCTGACCCTAAAACCGTAACCGTAACACTAACCCTAAAACCCTAACCCTGACCCTAACACCGTAACCGTAACACTAATCCTAACCCTAACCCAAAAGTCGTAACCGTAACACTAATCCTAACCCTAGCCCTAAACCCTAATCCTAAACCCTAAACCCTAACTCTGACCCTAAAACCCAAACACCCTAGTGAAAATTGTGGTATATTTACAAAACATTGACGAACATGA
>NW_026427990.1:0-276 GCF_001194135.2 Octopus bimaculoides
AGTGGTAAGAGTGATATACACACACATATACAAAGACGCAAACATACACAAACAACATGATTTCAAAATATCACTAATTTTGCTTGACTTCGTTATTACACCTTATGCGACCCTTGATACCAGTAAAAGCCGTTCAGGTCTTCTCGTACGTCGATAATCTAACAAAGATTGAAGGATTTGTAATATTTGACTTGTGTTGAAAGGTCTGATACCGTGCACCGCTTCTAAATGTTACATGATATATACACACACACACACACACACACACACACACAC
>NW_026427991.1:0-490 GCF_001194135.2 Octopus bimaculoides
AAAAAAAAAAAAAGAATACATTTAATATATGTACTATTTATACTTTTTGTTTTGGTGACATTTTTTTTATAAAACTCGTTTTCATTTCTTTCCAGGATTTTGAGTTGTCCCTTGGGCATTTAGAGAATGAAAAATTCTTTCATCTGTATGAGAATGTATGTCTGTGTGAATCCCTAAGCCTACAGAACTACACAACCAATTTCATTCAAATTTTACACATGCCTTACTTAGGTTGTGTTTTAGTCAAAACAAATCTTTAACTTCTTGCATAGTTCGAGCCCACAGAAACATAATATCTCCTCCACTATTTAAGTATTACGTGTCAAAAGTGAAACAAAAACACTCATGTCAAATACTCTCACTTTAAAAATGAAACTTTTCCAGTATTTCAGTATCAAAACTGAAACAATCACATTTCGATACTGTAATTTTTGGGGGGGTTAATTTACACTGCATACGAAAATACAGACATATTATCACGGAACGTTAT
>NW_026427992.1:0-260 GCF_001194135.2 Octopus bimaculoides
TATATATGTATATATATATGTATATATATGTGTGTATATATATGTATATAGATATGTGTATATATATATGTGTATATATATGTATATAAATATATGTACATATATGTGTATATATATATATGTATACATATATATACATACCTATATACATATATATATATATATGTATATATATGTGTATATATGTATATATATGAATGTATATATATGTATATGTATATATATATGTGAATATATATATGTATATATATGTATATATA
>NW_026427992.1:373-476 GCF_001194135.2 Octopus bimaculoides
TATATATATACATATAAAGATATATACATATATATATACACATATATATGGACATATATATACATATATATATATACATACATATGTATATACATATATATAT
>NW_026427993.1:0-231 GCF_001194135.2 Octopus bimaculoides
ATATATATATATATATATATATACACAACTATCAGTCTATCTATATGTATGCGTATACACACACACACACATCCAAACATATATTGATATATGTATATATACAAATACATATATACACATATGTATATATATACATATATCATACATAGTATATATTATAAAATAAATATAATATATATGTGTAGTATAATATACATAAATGTATGTATATATATATATATATATATATAT
>NW_026427994.1:0-311 GCF_001194135.2 Octopus bimaculoides
ATATATATATACACACACTTAATCAAAAAAATGGAGAAAAAAACACAAGTAAAAAACAGCAGTGTGAGGACGTGGTACATACAAAGTATTAATAAGACACTCAGGGAAGGAAAGAAAGGGTGTTTTACGTTTCAAGCAGAGCTCTTCTTCAGAAACAGGAGACAAAGGGAAGTCCAAAAGAAAAGGAAGCTAAAAATCTAAAAATCACCAACAAACTACATGTAGTTACATTTTGGAATGTATATATATATATAGAGAGAGAGAAAAAAATTAATTAAGGTACTCAGAAACCTGGATGTTTGTACATTTAC
>NW_026427996.1:0-236 GCF_001194135.2 Octopus bimaculoides
AGGCTATCAAGGCCAAACGCAAGGAAAACTGTCGAGTATGTTTTTCTTTCGTCGAAACAAATACTCCAGTGCACAAGTAATTGGTCTCGATGGCTGCCGTGTGTGAATGGCTTTGAACTGCTAAGCCACCCTCCCTACTTTAGTGATTTTACCTCATCTTATTATCTATATCCCCTACATATATATAAAAAAAAATACTCGGCTTGGAACCAATATCATAGTGATGATGTCTTATC
>NW_026427997.1:0-275 GCF_001194135.2 Octopus bimaculoides
TGTATGTATGTATGTATGTATGTATGTATGTATGTATGTATGTAGAATGCTACTTGGAGATGAAAAACTAATGTATGAGCGAATTCACTCGGTTAATGTTGTAATATATATTAATATATGAAAACGGATTTATAGAGATGGAGAGACATTTACATCCAAATAGCTTTTTTACAGGATATAATTTCATCCAAATATTTTATTTACTTAGTTTATCTCTCTTTCTGGCTTTCTGCCTTTCTCTCTCTCTCTCTCTCTCTCTCTCTCTCTCTCTCTCT
>NW_026427998.1:956-2399 GCF_001194135.2 Octopus bimaculoides
GGTGGTGGTGGTGAGAATAGCTTGGCCCTTGTTAGAGCACACCAAGACAATTTGTGTGATTGGAACCTTGTAGCCCTTTTCTTACCAACTCCCCTGTGACTGCCCCAGGTCCTGCGATTAAGATTCAGTCTTTTAAAGTAATTCAATTTAAACATTTCATTAAAATTCTTAATCTTAATTCATGTTGCAAAACATCAACTTAATAATCACCAAGTTATTTTACCAAATTCTTCATTATCTTCATAATTGAAACAAAGATGGCATATTTAAACAGAAATATGCCAACAAAAGGACCAAAGTGATTGAAGCTAAAAACCTCCCATCAAAATTTCATCGTAATTTATGTCCCAAACACCTGATTAATATTGACAAAATTATTTCACTTCCGAACATCAGCTTTATAAGGACAAAGTTATTTCACTAAATTCTTTATCTTCAAAATAAATTGAAACAAAGAGAGTATAATTTCAAGAGAAATATGGTAACAAAAGGGTTAAAGTGATCTAAAATTAAAAATTTTCCATCAAAATTTTTGGGTTAATTTATGTTCCAAATATCATCTTAATAAGGACAAAGTTATTTCACTAAATTCTTTGTTATCTTCAAAATTAATTGAAACAAAGACAGCGTAATTTCAACAGAAATATGATAACAAAAGGGTTAAAGTGATCTAAAATTTAAAATTTTCATCAAAATTTTATGTTATATTCAAAACACCATCTTAATAACTATGATATCATACTAATTTCTTCATTATTTTCAAAATTAATTCAAACAAAGGCAATGGATTTCAAGAGAAATATGCTAACAAAAGTGTTAATGAGATCTAAATTAAAACCCATACTTCAAAATTTTATGCTAATTTATGTTCTAAACAACAGATCAATAACAACAAAGTTATTTTACTAAATTCTTCATTATCCTCAAAATTAAACGAAAGAAAGACAACAGAAAAATAGTAACAAAAAGAAAAAAAAGAAAAGCTAAAGCAATCTAAATCAATTTGAACAAAGACAGCATGGTTTGACCGAAATATTGTAACAAAGGATTCTAGCAGGTTCTTCAGACTGATTGCATAGAAGCTTGTACAAGTTAAGGATTTCTTACTACCCCCTTTTTTTTTCTTTTTTTATTCTTATATTCTTATTCTTTATTATTATTATTATTATTATTATTATTATTATTATTATTATTATTTTCTTTGTTTGAAACCCCATGCTGGTAATCTAAGAAAGGGGTTCTGATTGATATAAGGCATACTCTTCCCTCGTAAAAGACAAAACTGCAAAAACAAAATTTTTCGTTCTTTATTTGTTTTTTTTCTCTCCCTCTTTTACAGGGAGGTGTGAGGTGTGAAGAAGGCAAGGTGGGTGAGAATAGATTTTTTATTCTCTTTTTATATTAAGTTATTTTCTTTATCTCATTTATATTTTATTTTTATTT
>NW_026427998.1:3340-7795 GCF_001194135.2 Octopus bimaculoides
ATATATATATATATACATATATATATATATATGCACACGCACACGCACCAATATATCTGTATGTATAGGTGTATGTGTATGTACATATGTATACATGTATGCATGTACGAGCATGCCTGTGACGTGGGTTGGGGATCAGAATGTAGGTGTTTTGGGGTGGATGAAAAAATATCGCTAAGCCACCACCACCACCAGCAACAACAACACCAACAATAACAGCAACACCAGTAACAACAGCACTGTCCTCCTCCACGATCATCACCATCACAACGATCATCACCACCACCGGAAGTTTCGTTTAGAAGGTAGCTAAGACAACATATTCAGCCCTTTAGCATTCAGATTTCTCTATATCAAATGTAATGCTTATTTATTCACATTGTTTTGAATTAATCATGTATTATCTTTCATAGCTTCAAGATTTTGATGATGTGATCATTTATCTTTTAAATGACATTGTAGGATAGGTGTGAGAAGCTAGATCTGTCCAGCCTCAACATTACAAAAAAAAAAAAAAAAGGCTGAATACTTGGCCCAATTAGAGCCAGTTTAAATGATATTAGGGTTGGGCAGGGAGAAAGATTTTGGTAGGATTTGAGTGGGAGTATTATATAGTGTTCAATGGAGAATTAGGAATTTATGTCTGTGATTCATGTTTGAGAAGGAAGCAAACCCCCTTTTCGTTGGGTGTAGTGTATTGTTGGTAGTAAGAAATCATAGGAAGAACTGAACAGCAGAGGGCCTTCAGAGAAGTCCCACCTCATGCTAATGCTTCGGCCCTTAACTCCATAAACTTTGAGGGAGCTGGGCCACATTCAGGTCATCATAACTGGATAGCCCTTTACTACCACATTACTCTTTACTCTTTTATTTGTTTCAGTCATGTGACTGTGGCCATGCTGGAGCACCACCTTTAGTCGAGCAAGTCGACCCCAGGACTTATTTATTGTAAGCCTAGTACTTATTTTATCGGTCTCTTTTGCCGAACTGCTATGTTACGGGGACGTAAATACACCAGCATCGGTTGTCAAGTAATGCTATGGGGACAAACACAGACACACAAACATATACACACACATACATATATATACATATATACGATGGGCTTCTTTCAGTTTCCGTCTACCAAATCCACTCACAAGGCTTTGGTCGGCCCGATGCTATAGTAGAAGACACTTGCCCAAGGTGCCACTGTGCCTTTGTCTATAATGTAACCCTCTTGAATGGTTAAGGTGTCCCAGGTTCAAGGTACTTCAGGTGTTGCACCTAGTTCATTCAAAGATTCTAGTTGATTGCATGGTAAATGATACTTTTTGAAATTCCCTTCCATTCTTCCTTGACCAGATCCAGCTGGAATTCTTCTCAGCTGCTTCTGCCATTGGCTTAAAAAATCTGGTTCTCTTTCTCATATAAATCGAGAGCTGCTTCATGAGATCACATGCAGATTCAGCCACAAACACTCTCACACCCACCTCTATCTTTTATCTTGTTTCAGTCATTAGATTGTGGCCATGGTGGGGGAACCAACTTGAATTTTTATTCCAAGGCTATAGTAGAAGACACTTGCCCAAGATGTCATGCATCCTTAATTGCTCTATTTACTGAATGATGTCCAGTAGATAAAACAGTTAAGGATATGAAGCCAGTAAAAACCCCTGGCTCATCAGGAATCACCACTGAGATGCTTAATATATCTGGTGGAGTGGGATTTAACCTGTCAACAATGTAGTTAATCAGGTTGTCTTTGAGGGTGTCATACCCATCAACTGGTGTAGCAGCATTGTAGTCAATTGCTGCAAAGAGAAAAATGAAGTTTTAGACAGAAATAGTTACAAAGGTGTCAAATTGTTGGACCAAGTCATAAGAGCTACAAAGAATATCAGAACTCAGCTAGTTAAGGGAAGAGTTAGCCTAGATGAGATGCTCTTTGGTTTTGTGTGTAGGAGAAGCACTGCTGGTGCTACATTCCTGGTAAGACTACTACAGGAGAAGTATTTAGCCAAAAATAAATCTCTGTTCTTGGATTTGCTGACATGGAGAAAACCTTTCACAAGGTTCCCCACTCTCTTATCTCATGATCAATGCAGAAGCTAGGGATAGATGATTAGTAGGTGGGAGTTGGGCAAGCAATAAGGTAAATGTTGTCAGTAAGATGAAATTGACGATCATCATCATCATCATCATCGTCATCATCATCATCATCATCATCATCAAATTGTTTAACGTCCGCTTTCCATGCTAGCATGGGTTGGACGATTTGACTGAGGACTGGTGAACCAGATGGCTGCACCAGGCTCCAATCTGATCTGGCAGAGTTTCTACAGCTGGATGCCCTTCCTAACACCAACCAGTCCGAGAATGTAGTGGGTACTTTTACGTGCGACCAACATGAAGGCCAGTCACACTGTACTGGCAACGGCCATGCTCAAAAAGGTGTTTTTTACGTGCCACCTGCACGGGAGCCAGTCCAGCAGCACTGGCAACGACCATGCTCGAATGATTTTCTAACATGCCACCAACACAAGTGCTAGAAGGCAATGCTGGTAACGATTACGCTCTAATGGTAACAATGAGTGTAGTATTTATGGTGCAAATTGGAGCTCACCAAGGATTTGGTTCCCACCCCACTCTTGTTTATCATAGTCTTCCAGGTTATAACAGAAGAATTTAAGACTGGCTGTTTTGGGGAACTTCTCTATTCTGATGACCTTGTCCTTATAGCTGAATCACTGTCAGAACTGGAGAAGAAATTTCAGGTGTGGAAGTAAGGTCTGGAATTGAAGGACCTTTGAATTGATTTAGCAAAGACCAAAGTTGGATTCAGAAGGAAAACAGACAAACTATTAATATCTTTAGAGAGATGGCCCTGCTCAATATGTAGAAAAGGTGTAGGTAGAAATTCCATACGGCGTACCCAGAACAAGCTATGAATACATAAGAGGTGCAGCAGTATCACAGGAAGGTTAATAGAGAAAGTAGTCCTTATGTGTGGCAGATGTTGTGGGTACAGTAAACATTAAGAATGTGCAGGAAACAGATTTCTTCAATTGTGGATGGCATCCACAAAGGTAGCAATAGAGGAGGATGCTCTGAAAGTGTAGTTGCTAGAATAAGAACTGGCTGGGCAAATTTCAGAGAGCTGTTACCTTTGTTGGTAACAAAGGGCCTCTCCCTCAGAGTGAAAGGCAAATTGTATGGTGCCTGTGTTCACACAGCTATGCTACATGGCAGCAAAACATGGACTGTGACTGCAGAGAACATGTGAAGGCTTGAAAGAAATGAAGCTAGCATGCTCCACTGGACAGGTAAAGTCAACAGAGCGTAAATGATTTAAGAGAAAAATTAGGTATAAGAGGCATCAGTTGTGTATGCATAAAAAAGGTGCTAATTTCTGATTGAGGAAGGAACCTGTGGAAGGGTTATACCCGAGAAGATGTGGGATCAAGTGGTGAGAAAGGATCTTCAAATGTTGATCCTCACAGAGGTGATGATAAGGGGCCAAAATCTCTTGCGATTTTCTGTGTTTGAGAAGAGACATCAAATGAAGTAAAACCATAATCATCCATGCATACAGACATGTCCTTTATGACCATACCACCCACCCACACACACACATACCCCAAATCTGTCCTCTGTCAAAGTATCCCTATAATCCATCTCCATCATCCCTCCATACCACTACACATGATCACTACTCATTGCAGGCCCCTCCACTCTCCCTTGTGTGCCTATCTATACCCCCTGCATGCTCCAATATCTCCTCCATGCCCGACCCCCTCAACCACTCCATTTCCTCTCACCATCACTCACTATAGCAATGTCTTCCCCATCTCTAAATATCTCTTCACACTCTTATGGAACATCCCCACCCACCCCTCTATCCACTTGGTGCTACTTATACCCCTCCACCCCCACTGTTCCCTTTTGATAAGGCCCTGATACATCTCCAGCACCCTCTATTTCTCTTTCACTTTTACTGTCTCACTACCTTTTTCTACCTCTCTGTCCCCTATCTTTCCTTCTCTGTCCTACAGATGTAACCAAGTATCCCCTTTATAGTAAGACCTCTATCTCCATCCTAATATACTCCAACCTATCATCTGGCTTGCATCCACTTCCTTCAGTTCCACTCCCTCTCAGGTATTTAGCAACACTGCTGGTACCACATAAAAAGTACCTGTGCCGGTTGGTGCCATATGAAAAGAACCCAGTATACTCTGTGAAGATGATTGGCATTAGGAAGAGCATAGAGCTGTAGAAACCATGCTAAAACAGACAAATGGAACCTGGACAGCTAACTGGCCAATTCATATCAAACCATGATGATGATGATGATGATGATGATGATGATGATGATGATGATGCGTGTCTATCTGTCTGTCTGTCTGTCTATCTATCTATCTACCTACCTATCTACCTATTTATCTATCTATCTATCTATCTGTCTGTCTGTCT
>NW_026427999.1:0-618 GCF_001194135.2 Octopus bimaculoides
TACGACAGGCTTCTTTCAGTTTCTATCTACCAAATACACTCAAAAGGCTTTGGTCGGCCCGAAGTTATAGTAGAAGACACTTGTCCAAGGTGCCACACGGTGGAGCTGAATCCGGAAATATTGGTTGGTAAGCAAGCTACTTACCATACAGCTACACCTGCGCCTATATATATAATAAATGAAAAAAATAATAGACTCAGGTTTCGATTCTAGAAATAAATCTTTGAAAGTAGAATATTTTTTCGTGTCTTATGCGAAATTTACTTGAGCCATGTAAATCATAATTTAATTCGCCTGAGATTGGAATTTTGGTGCTGGCTTCTGTGTGGTAAGAAATTTGCTTCCCAACCAGATAGTTCAGGGTTCAGTCCCATATAGCAGTACTTTGGTTAAGTGTCTAATAGCGCCGAATCCTCATGAGTAAATTTGGTAGACAGAAACTCATAGGTGTCCGAAACTGACCAATCAGTGATGGAATATCTCGGCCGCCGCTTTTCGTGCGATTACGGTCCCTAGCAATGTGGGTGTTTATAACACCACAGCCATATTTAATGACGGTTATAGTTCTTGTTGGTACAGATTTGCTCACTGCTGCCTAAATAAATTATATATATATAT
>NW_026428000.1:0-514 GCF_001194135.2 Octopus bimaculoides
GCCTTTCATCCTTTCGGGGGTCGATTGAATAAGTACCAGTTACGCACTGGGGTCGATATAATCGTCTTAATCCGTTACTCTGTCCTTGTTTGTCCCCTCTGTGTGTAGCCCCTTGTGGGTAGTAAAGGAATAAGAAGCACCCACTCTTGTGTCCTTATGGCCACAGTGGAGTGATTCATCGCGTCTTCTTCATTCGCGAACCTCACCTCCACTGTGCCATACTTTCTACCTCTCGTGTAAAAAGTTGTAGAATTTTCAATCTCTTCTAAAATTCTTCTATTGCTTCAATGGCAGCGATTTCTATCCTTTTGTATGATACCGACAACGTTCTATACACTACTCTTTTACTTGTTTCAGTCATTTGACTGTGGCCATGCTGGAGCACTGCCTTTAGTCGAGCAAATCGACCCCAGGACTTATTCTTTGTAAGCCTAGTACTTATTCTATCGGTCTCTTTTTGCCGAACCGCTAAGTTACAGGGACGTAAACACACCAGCATCGGTTGTCAAGCGAT
>NW_026428000.1:1009-1996 GCF_001194135.2 Octopus bimaculoides
TATACGACGGGCTTCTTTCAGTTTCCGTCCACCAAATCCACTCACAAGGCTTTGGTCGGCCCGAGGCTATAGTAGAAGACATTTGCCCAAGATGCTACGCAGTGGGACTGATCCCGGGACCATGTGGTTGGTAAGCAAGCTACATACCACACAGCCACTCCTACGCCTATGTTCCTACTGTTCCTTTTACAACACTATTTGTCAGCTCTTCCGGTGGGGTTGTCCTCAAACTGGATCCTTCTCTTTCGATTAACTTTTTACACCCCTTCCACGTTTTTCGATCCACCTTCACTTCTCGAACCTCCAAAGCCTCGGTGTCTATACATTTCTATTCATACATACTTTTTTTGAATGCCCACTACTCCGATAATTCTGCATTTTTTACAGTTACACTTTTTCCATGACACTAGTTAAATTTTTTATTCCACAACATATTTGTAGTGGTTTCATGCAGCCATAGCATGGATTCAATCCTCGATTGCCAAATTTCACTTAACACTTCAACAGCACTTTTCTCACAGTAAAACAATGGTTTTTCTGTGAATGACAGCAGTTATACATTTCCCAGATGCTTTTGCTAAGCAGAATAATGTCTTTGCCTCTCGCCAACCTCCGAAAATCTCCAACAATCTCTCCCTCCTCCAGCTAACAGTTTTTTGTACTTTTTCGAGACGGAAAATATACTTTTTGTGGCAGTTATCACGAAATTGCATTCTTATATCAGCGTAATAAGGCATTTCAACAGAACATCTTTACCCCCGGGAATTACCAGGTACACCAGCTAGTATATGTGTGTATAAATGTGATTGTATGTGGTTATGTAAGTTTGGCTACATAAGTGTGAGAGTTGGGGTGTGTATGCGTGTATAGCTATATACAAGGGTCGGTTGAAAAGTTCATCGGCTAACCAAGATATTTAATGGAATGAGACAAAATGAGGTTTCTTTTTCAACATGGCCCCACCTTGTGGTCCACATCCATTGGTGT
>NW_026428002.1:1814-2298 GCF_001194135.2 Octopus bimaculoides
TATATATATATATATATATATATATATATATGCGTATATATATACATATATGCATATGCATTTGCATATGGTTAGATATTACTCTATACATACCTTTATTTACTCACAACGTATATGTATTTATTTATTTATGTGATGGTAGATTCGTATATATACATGCCTATATCTTGTCTTCTGCAGCCGCGTATACATATATTCACACGTGGACACATACACAGACACACATGCATCCACACCCATATACAGAAAGACACATGCACACACATACATATATACATGCATATTTATCCATATATATATATATATATATACATATATACGTGTGTGGTAATGTATGAGTATATACGCATATAAATATATATTATATATATTATAGCTACACACATATAACATATATATATATGCATTTGTGTTTACACACAGAAAGACCTACACACACACTGACACATATACACACACATGCATATACACCGCATATAAATAC
>NW_026428003.1:0-239 GCF_001194135.2 Octopus bimaculoides
TTTTTTTTTTTTTTGCCAAACTGATGAGTTATAGGGCTTAAACGAATCAGCACTAGTTGCCAAGAGGTGTAAGCGGAACAAACACATACATACATGCATACATGCATACATACATGCATACATACATACATACATACATACATACATACAGTGGTGGCGGGGTGATGAAAAGTTCCTGGCTTTGGATAAAAGAAAAATGCCGCTGTTATTTGAATACTATACAAATATGTCTTTAAAAA
>NW_026428004.1:0-358 GCF_001194135.2 Octopus bimaculoides
TTATTATTATCATTATTATTATTATTATTACTATTAC
The DNA here is from genome assembly GCF_001194135.2 of Octopus bimaculoides. Taxonomy (NCBI): domain Eukaryota; kingdom Metazoa; phylum Mollusca; class Cephalopoda; order Octopoda; family Octopodidae; genus Octopus; species Octopus bimaculoides. The sequence goes on from NW_026428004.1 coordinate 38, forward strand.
TATTATTATTATTGTTGTTATTGTTATTATTATTATTATTATATTATTATTATTATTATTGTTATTATTATTATTGAGTGACACTGGGGTAAAATATGCGAAGCCCATTATACCCATCATAACTACCCATCAGATAATTGTATCCCAGGCACATGCATCACAACCATGGTGATCTCATATCCAGATAAACATCGCATGACCTTGCAAGTGGGGCCCAGTTAAAATTTTCTTCAGGTCGAATAGCCCATTCCGCTCAAAAAGTCTCTGACTGACGTTTGTTTAAGGATGTTGAGCAAAACACCCATGTTTCCAAAGGTGAAT
>NW_026428005.1:0-717 GCF_001194135.2 Octopus bimaculoides
GTGTGTGTGTGTGTGTGCGTGTGTGTATGTATGTATGTATGTATATGGTATGTATATATATATATATGTCTATATACATGTCTATATGTAGGTATGCATGCATATAGGTAGGAAGGCAGGCATGTATGTAGTTATAGATGTGCGTAGGTATATATTTATATATATATGTGTGTGTGTGTGTATATATATATGTATGTGTGTGTATGTATAGAACGTGTCATAACTGTTTCGTGACTCAATTTCTAAATAAATATCACTAATTACATTTGTTTTAATTAATTTTTAAAATATTTTACAATTTCAATGGATTTAGCAAAATAATTAACTTTATCATTACTAAGCTGGTACCGGGGACCTAATTAAATCAATGTTCTCAAAAGAAAAAAGAAAAAGGTGGGGAGTGAGTTTAGTATTTAATTAATTTCCAAAGACTTCCCTCCCCTCCTTGGGCTCTCAGCACGTTACAGTCGTTAGTACGTCGTCGTGGAAGACGGTGGCGCCTATATTATACCAAATCTGAAAACAGTTGATTTCTTTCAAGAAAAGAAACGGGGAAAGAAGAATCGACCTCCAGAATTAGGCTGGTAGTTCGTACAGTGACCCCGAAAGGATAAAAGGCAATTTTGACTTAGCTGTGATGTACTCTTTTACTTTTCACAACATCTCTGAAATTCAGTTCTATATTTAAGAGATGAGGAATTATTTACATTATTTACA
>NW_026428006.1:0-364 GCF_001194135.2 Octopus bimaculoides
TATATATATATATATTTATATATCACACATACAATTATGTATATACTTATATATAAATGTGTGTGGTGGAATATACGCGTCCGCACACGAAAATATATTTACACATATTTGCACACATAAAGCTACATATATATTAACACTCACACACACACACATGTGCTTGGAAGAGTGTGTAGCTACCTATATATAATTATTCATATATATTTCCATGAATATATATGTACATTTACGTTTAAATCTATGAAAACACACACTTGCAAACACACGCACATACACTAACATACACCCACATGCATTCCTGCATACCTGTTTGTGTTCATGCACCTCAGCATATATATATATATATATATATATATATATATAT
>NW_026428007.1:0-207 GCF_001194135.2 Octopus bimaculoides
GTATGTATATATGTATTATGTAACTGTGCGTGTATATGTATGCATATTTATCGCTGGCACTTGCCCGTAATTCAAGGTCACTCACACTTTAAGTACAGTATTGTTGTGTATTAGTTTCACATTGTGGTACGTGTGTGGCACAAGGCCAGCAGTATATATCACACACACATGAGTATTCTTATACCTACCTACCTACCTACCTACCTA
>NW_026428008.1:0-631 GCF_001194135.2 Octopus bimaculoides
AGATAGATAGATAGATAGATAGATAGATAGATAGATAGATAAAAATATAATCGTATGCATACTTCTTCAGGCGCACGGAAGGGGTCTGTCGCTGAATCTAGCTAACTATCTTCTCGCCAAACTGCGCTTTTCAACTCATTTCAAACGGTACAAGTATGACAACAACAAGAACAAGAACAACAACAACAACAACAACAACAACAACAACAACAACAATCGTACTTTTACTCGGAGAACGACGGGAACTATAACAAGTAAAAATAATATATAACATCGGCAACTACAATAACAGCAACAACGAAACCGAAAACACGAAAGACAACAACAACAACAATAAGAATAATACATCTAAAAGATTTATAAATAAATAAGCAGAGACTAAATAAATAAATAAAGAAAAAAAAAGTGCAACAATAAAAATATAATAAATAATAAGGAAATATATAAGCAACGAAAAAATGCTATATTAGCAAAGAAGGCACGAAGCGCATCAACAAAAATGCCGATAGAGCAGTATTCGGTTTAAAAAGGAGGCGAAAGGAAGCATTAGATGGAAAAACACCAAGCTCACATACACATATCTGTCTACACACACACACACACACACACACACACACATATATATATATAT
>NW_026428009.1:0-283 GCF_001194135.2 Octopus bimaculoides
ATATACATCTACACATATGTATACATATACATGTATGCCTATAGATCTATCTATATATATATACATCTATACATATACGTGTACATATACATCTATATGTATACATATACATCTCTCTCTCTCTCTCTTTCTCTTTCTCTATATCTATACATATACATGTACATATACATCTATATGTATACATATACATCTCTCTCTCTCTCTCTCTCTCTCTTTCTCTTTCTCTCTCTCGCTCTCTCTTTCTCTTTCTCTCTCTCTCTTTCTCTCTCTCTCTGAAAGTATC
>NW_026428010.1:0-298 GCF_001194135.2 Octopus bimaculoides
CGCGCATTTACACAACCAATCTTGAGCATAATTTTGATTTGAGTGTTAAAATTTTAAAGAGAGTCACTTACCGTTTCAGAGTTTTTGTGTCTCCTCCTTTGGGTTTTCTTTGAGGAGATCACTGTATAGTTTTTTCGCCAGGTATTTTTGGCATTTGCCAACTGCCTTGGGAAAAATAGATTTTAGCGTGTGCTGCAGGGTTGGTGTTATGTGTAGTATTTTGATGTGTTCTGGGCGGTGTTGTGTACGAGTGGTTGCTGGTTTTTATGTCTTCGTTTGTTATGTTTGTTTTTGTGTT
>NW_026428011.1:0-475 GCF_001194135.2 Octopus bimaculoides
TAAGTATGTACGTAGGTACGAATGAAAGAACGAACGAACGAGGAAACGATTGTACTTACGTACGAAAGAAGAAACGTATGTATGTACGTACGTACGGACGAACGAATAAACGAACGAAAGCTTCTACATACGTCCGTTCGTACGAACGACCGAACGAAAGAACGTACGTACGTACGAACGAAAGAACAAACGTACGAACGAACGAAATGAAGGAACGTGCGAACGAATGAACGTACTTATGTTGAAAGTACGGAAGATCGAACGAACGTACGAACGAAGATGCGTACGTACGAACGAACTAACTAAAGAATGAACGAACGAACGTACGTACGTACGAGCGAACCAATGAACGAACGATCGAAAGAAAAAAAGAAAGAACGAATGAAGGAACGAACTATGTACGTACGAAGGAAAGAAAGACCGAACGAAAGAACGAACGAAGATACGTACGTACTAACTAAAGAATGAACCAACG
>NW_026428012.1:0-1221 GCF_001194135.2 Octopus bimaculoides
GTGTCAAGAACAATGAAAACTTTTTGAAAACTTTGTGTAGGCCTCTGAGCCTATAGGTATTGCCAAGCTTTTGGCAAAATTTGATGCAGATTCTCTGCTCAACTTTCTCTGTCATGGTCAATGCAATGAACACATGCTACACACATTACTTCCAAGCACTACTGCAAACAGCGAAAGTGAGCTAGAATCTTAAAAGTTAGTGCACATGCACAGCAGAGTTCAAGGTCAGTCTGTGCCAAGCAGCTTCACTCTGCATCCTTTAGCTTCCTTACTATGGCAACAATTGGGATACTTATTGATCTGACTACATGTTTATGTTGGCGTTAGGAAGGGCATCCAGCTGTAGAAACTCTGCCAAATTTAGATTGGAGCCTGGTGTTGCCATCCGGTTTCACCAGTCCTCAGTCAAATCGTCCAACCCATGCTAGCATGGAAGGCGGACGTTAAACGATGATGATGATGATGATGAAAACAAAACTTGACTAAATCTAAAAGCTCAACATAAAATATTCTCAGTAGCTTCTTCACAAATCTCCTGGAGTGGCTCTCTTCCTTCTCTCATCAGTTAAAGAGATGAAATCATTGAAATTAGTCATTACTCATTTTACCCCAATTTAGACATCGTTTTTTGAAAATTGAAAATTATCAAATTAGACATTCGCATGGGAAAAAAATTGACTTGGAATCCAACAAAGAAAAGAATACAGTTAAACACCAAAAATTATCTATATATTTTAGTAGCAACCTCAGTAAAAAGAGAGGAAAAATTTCTTGGAGAAAAAAGTACCCATCATCTGACTGTTTCAAACTCTCTCAGCTTGAACAACAACAACAACAATTTTTACTCCTGAAGATGATGCAACAGCACCAAATGGTGATGCAATACTTGCAATGTAATGGTTTCGAACAGGCATGGAGAAAATAATGAGAAATCAGAAATTACTCATTTTGCTCCAGTTACCAATTTTCCTCCCCCCACCCCCACCTTTGATAAACAACCATCACAAATTGCTGGATGTATTCATCTAACAAATCAATTAACTAAGCTAAAATTCTTCATTAAAATAAATAAAGAGATAAAAAGAAAAAATCATCACTTTACATTTTAAAGAAACAAATTAGTGAAACTCAGCTGCTAGGGAACTCAAGAACAACAAAATAGACAGACACAAGCGCATGCATACACACACATGCACACACATTCACACACACACACACATA
>NW_026428013.1:0-233 GCF_001194135.2 Octopus bimaculoides
ACGTAAAACATTAATGAAAAATGTGGCCCCCGTTTTAAAATAGATCCCCTAAATGTCATAAACTCAAACTATCTCTAACCCAGGAATCACTAACATAATTAACCCAAACATCACCAGCTGAGATCTCTCCAGCATTTAATTCTTTAACCACGACACTCAGCTAACTCATTGTTGTTGTTGGCAATCCATCGCTTACGACATCGAGGGTTCCAGTTGATCCGAACAACGGAACA
>NW_026428014.1:0-253 GCF_001194135.2 Octopus bimaculoides
TCAATGACACCATCCAGAAAGAATACACTATAAAAATACTAATCTAAAATATAAAAAAGTAAGTAGTATTGGATTTATACATCATAAAAGGCAAATTGCAATAAGTTGACTACGCGAGTTTCGTGGCTATATTAAAACAGATAAAATCAATTCCATACAAAATAAATCGATTCAAATTTAACTCTATTTCAAAATATAGTCACTCATCAGGTCTAAATTAAAAATAAAAAATTAAAGTACGTATCTAACCAAT
>NW_026428015.1:0-760 GCF_001194135.2 Octopus bimaculoides
AATAATAATAATAATAATAATAATAATAATAATAATAATAATAACTACGAGAGAGAATAAACTCTACTCCGTATGAAATTACATGGTCAGTTCCACAGTGAAATCAAAAGACCAGGAAGCATCATAGAGGTGGCTCAACAAGGGTGACCTAAAAAAGAATACTGAAAGCCTAATCATGGCGACCCAGGAACAAGCATTGAAAACCAACTCAATGAAAAAGAATATATGCCACACAAGTGCATCAGACCTCTGCAGAATGTGTGGGAAGAAGATTGAAAGTGTGACCCACATTGTTAATGGACGAAAAGGGGAAGGCAGAAATCCTCTGGGACTTTGATTTCCAGAGAGACAAAGTGTTAGAGCACCGAAGCCCAGATATAGTAACCTTTAGGAGGGACAAACAAGAGTGCATAATAATCGACGTAATAGTGCCAGAAGATCAACATATCATCATGAAAGAAAGAGAAAAAATTGATAAACATGGAGACCTGAGAATTGAGATCGCTAAGAGTCGAACATAAAAGTTGTCCCTATTGTCATCGGAGCATTGGGTTCAATACCACCCAATTTGAAAAAAAAAACATCTGTAAACCTTAGATATATTGCAAAGGTCGGCATTACTTGGAACTGCACGCATATTGCATAAAGTACTGTCTGTCTGAAGTCCTTGTTGTAACTTGACAAACAGTACAAACCCCCGATAAAATAATATCTTCAATCAACAACCTCACGATATTGTGTACTGTGCGACGTCTATAAT
>NW_026428016.1:0-222 GCF_001194135.2 Octopus bimaculoides
TGTGTGTGTGTGTGTGTGTGTGTGGATTCGTATCTTAGAAATGTTGAGAAAATTCTGCCGAGTTACATAGAGGTGGTGGTGGTGGTGGACTGACAAAACGGACAGGTAGATGGATAGGCAACACTGACAGAGAGATTGATATATAGAAAGATAGATAGACAGATGGATAGATAGATAGGCAGATAGATAGATAGATAGATAGATAGATAGAGATAGATAGAT
>NW_026428017.1:0-220 GCF_001194135.2 Octopus bimaculoides
TGTTACAATATATAAAAGATGTAAAATTGTAAAGAATACTAGGTATTTATGTAGTTTACTTACAATGGTACAAGAATTGGAGGATTCTTGTTGAATTCTTCAATTATAGATTGTATCACAAGACCCAGGTTACTATGCATGGTAAACTAAACAAGGAGAAATAACAATATTAGTATTAAGGATATGCTTATGCAGTGATAAAGATAGTAAAGTATAAATG
>NW_026428019.1:0-448 GCF_001194135.2 Octopus bimaculoides
ATTGTTTGCTTGTTTGTTCAGTTAACAATTTTATATTAATCTGATTGTTATTCCCAAAAGTTTCCATTCTTAAACAAGGATATTATTGACAGTGACTTTGAAGTTTTACCCAGTTAAGCCTTCTGAGTGTGGTTCAGCTGGCTGTGTCAATAATGTTCTTTAATAATTTATATTTATATATGTATTTGTGCGTGTGTATATAACTGAGCAGACAATGAAAGGAAGTGTCACTCAACACGTGTAGAGTTACATATATTTATATTTAAAAACAGGTTGATTGAGCCCCATGCTGTTTAAAATTTTGTAGGCTCATCAAAGGTATCTGCCTTGTCTGGCCGAGAACCCACAAAAATTGCATCGGGCATCATCAAAATCTGTGAAAACAATATATATATATATATATATGTATGTATATATGTATGTATGTAATGTATATATGTATGTATAT
>NW_026428020.1:0-248 GCF_001194135.2 Octopus bimaculoides
ATATATGTATATATACATGTGTGTGTATGTTTGTACATATGTACGAATTGCACTTCAGCGTCTACAGTTCTGTTATTAAATTAACTGTGGCTTTTCCCTTAAGAGGTGGAGAAAAAATACGATGTGGGTGAGGGATCGTAATGTTGTGAGATACAGTGAATCGTAAACTTTGGTGTTACCATTGATGTTGTTGTTAATGTTTTGGGCTGTTACTTGGTGGTGATAGTTTATAGCTATTATTTCTATTT
>NW_026428021.1:0-399 GCF_001194135.2 Octopus bimaculoides
AAGAGAGCGATACAATAAGTACTAGGCTTATAAAGAATAAATCCTCGGCTCGATTTATATTATATTATATATATTCTTTTTTCTTTTAGCTGTTTGTCATTTGACTGCGGCCATGCTGGACCACCGCCTTCAGCCAAACAAATCGAGCCCAATGATTTATTCTTTGTAAGCCTAGTACTTATTGTACACAAACCCATACACACACACATATATATACGACGGGCTTCTTTCAGTTTTTATATATATATATATATACATGTGTAAATGTATATGCATGCATATACAAACATATATACACATATACATATACCTATATACATGCATATACATGCATATATGCAAATATATGTATATATACATACATGTATATATATATATATATATACATATATGTATATA
>NW_026428022.1:0-651 GCF_001194135.2 Octopus bimaculoides
AGATTTCCCCCTAGATCTTTAAGAAAAATGAAGCAAAGAATCGAAAAAAACGCACTGATCACCAGAAAGGAGTTGCAAGAAAATTTGTTAGCTTGAGGGACTAGTGTTACACTATGAACAATCAGCAATGAACCTCATAGGAATGAATTGAAGTCATGCCCTCCTAGAAAAATTCCGTTGTTGACTAAAAGGAATAGAGATGCCCGTTTAAAATTTGTTTATCAACATAAAGATAAATCTGATGCATTTTGGAAAAATGTTCTATGGACAGACGAGTTGAAAATTGAATTGTTTGGACGAAATTCACATAGCCATGTTTGGAGGAAAGATGGTTCCGCCTATTCGCCGAAAAACCTAATTCCTACCATAAAGTTTGGAGGTGGTGACAACATGGTGTGGGGGTGTTTCTCTGCAAATGGCACTGGCAATTTACATGTGATAGATGGTAGAATGAATGCAGAGATGTACCGAAATATTTTGAACAATAATTTAAGGGACTCTGTAGAAAAGTTCCAGCTTTGTGAAGGGTGAGTTTTACAACAGGATAATGACCCTAAGCACACGGCGAAGTCTACCAAAAATAGATTGTCGATCACAATACAAAATTATTAGAATGGCCAAGCCAGTCACCTGACTTGAACCCCATTGAAA
>NW_026428023.1:0-702 GCF_001194135.2 Octopus bimaculoides
ATCGATTAAAACTATCGAAAATCAATTCTATTAAAAAATATAGCTAATATTCTGGTCAAAATACAACAATAATAATAATAAATGAATGTATATATCAACCAACAATAAATACCAAATGAATTTATATAAAATACTTATTATATAAAGATAGAAAATATAAAAAATATCAAAATAATAAACATTCCATAATCAACCCTACGCCCATTATAACATATGCTAACAGGTATATTATATACAAAAACCAACTTAAACAAATTTTTTCGTTTAAAATACATTTTGAACGAAGTTTAAGGTTAAAATAATAATAAAGATAGTATTAGCACATATTTAAACGATGCAATAGTTTAAGCTAGACTATTTAAGACTAAAAACGTTTATTTGATTATCGTAGGGTTGATTATGGAATGTTTATTATTTTGATATTTTAAGTAATATTTTTCTATCTTTATATAATAAGTATTTTATATAAATTCATTTGGTATTTATTGTTGGTTGATATATACATTCATTTATTATTATTATTGTTGCATTTTGACCTGAAGATTAGCTATATTTTTTAATAGAATTGATTTTCGATAGTTTTAATCGATTTTAATCGATTTAAATTTCCTTTCTATTTGAAAATTAGTTATGAAACACGTGTAGTCATTTTATTATCTTTATCTTATGATATAAATTTTATAAAGAATATTCAAAAGGAAT
>NW_026428023.1:1757-2651 GCF_001194135.2 Octopus bimaculoides
TATATATATATATACATATATATATACATATATATGGTATGTGGCAATTAGAGGTATAAGCCTGCTTGAAATAGGCGGTAAGGTTTTTGCAAAACTTTTACTTAATCGGCTAACAATATGGATATGCCCCTCTGTCATCCCGGAGAGTCAGTGTGGTTTTACATCAAGTCGTAGCACAATGGATATAATTTTTTCTGCTCGTCAACCTCAAGAGAACTGCATTGAACATCGCATAGCTCTTTCCCAGGTATTTGTCAATTTAGTAAAAGCCTTCGACACTGTTAATAGGACCGTTTTCTGGACCATTCTGGGTAAGCCTGGATGTCTATCTCAGTTTGTCAACTTGTTTAAGTAACTTCATAGTGATATGAAAACGGGTCTTAACTTCAATGGGTCACTATCGGAACCAATTTCCATCGATAACGGAGTTAAACATGGTGATATTGCTGCTCCAACACTTTTCCGCATATATTTTGCTGTAAATATATCTTACACGCTTCCCAAGACTGTGATATCCGCGTCTATATTTGCTTCAGAACAACAGCTAAGGTCTTTTATGTTAAACGCTTAATGTAAAGTCGAATACATTCCAGGCCCTTGTTCGAGAGCTCTTTATGCTGATGATATAATTCTCATTGCTCACAACGAGGAGGACATACAGAGCTTGTATTGCTTTTGGACTTAGCATCAGTCTAAAGGAAACAAAGATCATGTTCTCTCAACCACCAGGCCAACTCTATGTGGTAACTAACATCTTTGTCCAGGGTACAAGATTAGATGTTGTTGACTCATTCATCTACTTTGGCAGGACTCTCTCTGGAGATAAAATCCCTTGACTCTGAAATAAACCTGAGAATTGAAAAAGGCAGCAAAGCATTTGAAAGGCTTGAAAAT
>NW_026428024.1:0-458 GCF_001194135.2 Octopus bimaculoides
GTGTGTGTGTGTGTGTGTGTGTGTGTGTGAGTAAAAATAAATGCAAAAAATGGAGTTTTGTATGATTGTGTATAGAGAAATATATATATTATTTAAAAGAGTTCCAACTCTGTCTGTTTTTTATGTTTTATTTATATTCTTGTAAAATTAATGTGGGATATAGAATATGGAATATACAATATATAATATAAAAATGGATGGTACAATGAAATGAAGTATTGAATGTCATTAGTATTATAACAGAAGGTTGTAGATTTATGGTGATGATATTGACGATGGGTGATAGTGATGGGTGATATATATATAATGGGTGATATATATATGGGTGATATATATATATGGGTGATATATATATATATATATGGGTGATATATATATATATATATGGGTGATATATATATAAATATACATATATTTAATCCTTTATATTGAACACTCAGTATTTCATATATTCAATA
>NW_026428025.1:0-342 GCF_001194135.2 Octopus bimaculoides
TATATATATATATATATATATATATATATATACAAGCATGTATATAGCATATGTGCGTGCGTTTGATTTATGAATTTATTGATGAGTTTGGATATTAAAATGTAATTTATAAAAAAATCTTCATTACATGCACGCTGTCACACGCTTATGCGCACACTCAGAAACACACCCGACCACTCACGCATTAATGTATGTTAATGTATGTGTTTTCAGTTAGGTATAAAGATGCAAAATTTTAACTGAATACAGGACGAGTTACGTAAGCCATATACGTATTTTGTTTGCTGTTTGTGTGTATATAAATTGTACGTATTTACATATATCCATCCATCCATCCATACA
>NW_026428026.1:0-444 GCF_001194135.2 Octopus bimaculoides
GTACATACACACAGACACATGCATACGGATACTGACACACGCATACACACACCTAGACACTCTCTGACACACATTCATTCACACACACAGAAGCACGAACGCGGAAGGCTGCCTCTGTGTGGTCGCTCGACCAGCTAGAAATGACAGCCAAAAGCTCCCTTATTTCACACACCCAGTAGTCTGAAAAATGATTAAGGAAAATAATGCAAAGAGAAAGGAAGGTTTGCAGTAGATGGTGTAGTCCTAGATACACTATGCCTAAAAACTGCCAAAAATTAAATCTTGGAAAGGGAAAGAAGAAAAAAAGATGAAAGAAGAGGCTGGTCACAGCTGGAGGGCCTTTTGACGATAGGTCTGTCTAGTGGAGGAGGGTTGGTCTGGGGTTACACAACAAAAACCATGGCGAAAACAACATACATACATACACCCAAACATGTATGTATG
>NW_026428027.1:0-245 GCF_001194135.2 Octopus bimaculoides
CAAAGGACCTATAACGAACTCTTCCACCTTTGTAAAGTACACGGTCTTCTTTAAAATAATAATTAAGAACTCGTTTCCAACTATCTGTTTGGTAACCTGATACATTGTAGGTCGAATCAAAGAGGTAGGTTCCAGTAAAAGCTAATGTGCATTCTAATTTTTTGTTACAAACCGAATGGTTCTCAAATGGAAACTCGCGCGCGTATTTTTTCATTAAAACCCATTGGAATCCATGCAGAGAAGAA
>NW_026428028.1:0-310 GCF_001194135.2 Octopus bimaculoides
TAATAATAATAATAATAATAATAATAATAATAATAATAATAAAGAGACTATTTTGTTATAAATACAAATACAATGCTATATGAGACAGACATGATACATTTGTGCAAAAAAAGGAGACAGAGAGACAGCAAAGTCTTTGTTCAAAGTATAAAAACAAAGAAGCAATAATTTCTTTTATTAAATGTTCAGTAAAAGATCAAGATAGTGAAAGTAATACATACACATATATATATATGAGTGTGTATAAATATATATATATGTGTATATAAATATGTGTGTGTATATATATATATATATATATATATATATA
>NW_026428029.1:0-219 GCF_001194135.2 Octopus bimaculoides
ATATATATATATATGGCAACTTCTATATCCTACTCAAAATGGCTGAATTACTAGAACGCCTAATACTGCTGTATTCGCCTTGAGAGGTCCTTGAGACACACGGTGCTAAAAGCCTAGACGTATATCATTAGCAGACGAGAACCATCTAGTATGGCGCCATGATATATATGTATATATCATGGTGTATATATATATATATATATATATATATATATATAT
>NW_026428030.1:0-333 GCF_001194135.2 Octopus bimaculoides
AACATGATGATGATGATGGTGGTGGTGGTGGCGGTGGTGATGGTGATGATTTCCATGATGACGATGATGATGATGACGACGTCGTTGACGATGATGATGATAGTAATGATGATATTGATGATAATGATTGTAATGATGGTAATGATGATAATGATGATGGTGATGATGACGGTGATGAAGATAATGATTATGATGATGAGGAAAAGAAGGCGGGAGGGAGGACGACGATGATGATGACGACAAGGAAAACGAAAACAACGTAAATTATTATGAAACTGAAGAAGATAATGACGATGATGATGATGACGATGATGATGATGATGATGACGATGA
>NW_026428031.1:0-399 GCF_001194135.2 Octopus bimaculoides
GCAAGTTGTCACATGACACTGTCTAAACTTCCCGCTGCTAGGTTCCAGCAGGCAGCCCCAGCAAGTTGTCATGTAACACTGTCTAAACTTTAACTGACAATGGAGGGCGTATAATCTTAGCCCACGCATGCTCTAACCGAGACCGTCACCTGTCAATCAGCGAAGCCACTTCAGTGTCAGCCTGTCTCACCAAATGTTATTTTCCTGCCGGCATATTATGACTTTGAAGCCATATTTGGTCTTCCCGCTTCAGCCATATATAGAAGCTGGCTTTTTCGACCGCCTCCTGTATCCTCCTTATCAGTTTTCTCAGTTCCGAGTTTGAAAACGCAAATCCTCTTTTGAATAGCGTTGTCATTTTCCTTTCAATGAAGCCCCTAGCCCCCACTGCCAGATGGT
>NW_026428032.1:0-724 GCF_001194135.2 Octopus bimaculoides
ACCCGAGGCTATAGTAGAAGACACTTGCCCAAGGTGCCACTCAGTGGGACGGAACCCGGAATTATGTGGTTGGTAAGCAAGTTACTTACCACACAGCCACTCCTGCGTCTATAAACGTTGAATAAACTTTATTTAATGTTCATTTTTATTGTAATTTAATGTAGCATTCTCAATACAATAACATATTTGTGTATAATAAAATATGTAAATATGTCAAGAGTGAATTTGTTTCTGGTTGGAACTCCCAGATTTCCTGTCCAGAAATTGCCTGATTGAGAGTTCATACAAGCACAAAAGCACTAGAAGACATCTTGCAATTATGTCATGGTACCAAGAAGCATATTACAGAGGGTGTTTAAGAAATCAAAGGTCCATAAATACCAAAAACAATATGAGTGAAAAATCAAGATGTTCAGAGTCTTAACTTGGAAATGCTGATGTAATCGTATATTTGTAGTATGACATTGTAGGAGAAAATGTGAGAGGCTAAATCTTGTTAGTTTGAGTATAAAACAAGTAGAATATTTGGGTCTGATATGGGCGGTTTAAATGGTAAGGGTTAACAAGATCCTGGAGATAAGTGCTTGAGGTAAAAACACATCGAATGTATAAGAGTTTGTCAGATTTCGTCTGAGGGAAAGAAAAATTTGTAGTATAAAGGAGATAACTCTGTCATAGTAACGTGTGTGTGTGTGTGTGCTTATTCATTCTTTGTCTCTCTCTC
>NW_026428033.1:0-465 GCF_001194135.2 Octopus bimaculoides
ACACACACACACACACACACACACATATATATACACATACACACACGCATATGACATGTATGTATATCAGTATAACGATATAGCTATATATGTACATAGATACATACTTACATCTAGATATCACCATATATCTACGTATCTATGTACGTACACTTGTCTACACACACACACACACACACACACACACACACACACACACACACAATACACACATATACACACACACATACGCATATTTCTTGGTACACAATGCCATTGTATACAATATATATTATACAAATGTGTGTTTATCGAATCGCTTGCCGAGATTGCTTAGAATATTAATTAGTATGATGAAAGTTTCATAATATATTTATAACAGATAACACCAGCTCACCTGTGTGTGTGTTTGAGGTCATAGTGTACACGCACACACACAGTCCCATGCATACATACATACATACATACATACATACATACATACAT
>NW_026428034.1:0-369 GCF_001194135.2 Octopus bimaculoides
TATATATAATGACAAATAACATTATTTGGGGCTAAACTGATGCAAAAAAATAAGCATGCACAATGATTACTTGCATGTATGTTTGTCCTCTATCACATTAACTCTTTAGAATTCAGGTTAGACTGTCAAATGTAATGATTGGTTCTTCATAGTTTGAATTTATTGTGCATTAACTCAAAGCTTTTGAGATGTTGATGATGTGTTTGTTTATTTTTACTATGACATTATAAGGTACGTGTGAGAAGTCACATCTGGCCAGTTTGAGCATAAAACAAGTGGAACATTTTGGCTGGATATGGTCAGTTTAAACCTTTCGTTGCCAACCCGGCTGAAACCAGCTCTGGCTCTGTAGTACAAATGTCTTGTTTT
>NW_026428035.1:0-474 GCF_001194135.2 Octopus bimaculoides
CCATAAAAACGGTGACCAATAATTGCACACTGGCCATAAAAACGGGGACCGAAAATTGAACACTGGCCATAAAGTGGGGGACCAAAAATTGAACATTGGCCACAATGTCGAGGACCAAAAATTGAACACTGCGCATAAAGTCGGGGACGAAAAACTGAACACTGGCCATAAAGTCGGGGAACAAAATTCGCACACTGGCCATAAAGTCGGGGACCAAAAATCGCACAGTGGTCATAAAGACGGGGACCTAAAATTGAACACTGGCTATAAAGACGGGGACCAAAAATTGAACACTGGCCATAAAGTCCTGGACGAATAATTGCACACTGGCAATAAAGACGGGGACCAAAATTTGAACACTGTCCATAAACTGGGGGATCAAAAATCGCACACTGGCCATAAAGTCGTGGACCAAAAATTGAATACTGGCCATAAAATGGGGGATCAAAAAGCGAACACTGGCCATAAAGTCGG
>NW_026428036.1:0-912 GCF_001194135.2 Octopus bimaculoides
AGTCTTTTAAAAAATTATTTTTCTTGTCATTTGCGACAAGTATGTCTTTTGAATTAACTTAAAAAATGGATTTTCCCGAGATGGGAGAAGGAAAAAATGATGTCTCAACAAAAGTCACCCAGGCAAAACAAAGTTTTTCGGACGCCGTAGGCGGTAATGTAACTGAACTTAAAGTTTCAATGGAGAAACTTTTACAGTTCAGAAATTTGATAGAAAAAACTGGTGAAGTAATAAAATTGGTACCGCCACCTGAAACTCAAGAAGCCATAAGGAAAAAAATCGTTGTGTACAAAGTGTATAACTTGAAAGAGAAAAAAATAATGGATGTGAAAAATGAAATTGTAGAACGGTGCTTGGTGCCAATATGGAATAAGATTCGACACGTCAACCAAGGAGTGAGAAGCGCAACAATTGAAGCCCACTTCGAGTCGGAAGACGTGGCAAAGATGTGTCGACTCAGACATTGAGAAACGAAACAATAATGCTGCTGCCTACATACTTAGGCCGCAGAACGGCAAAAGTTACTGTAGAAGATATCCCCGAGTGATATGATGTTATGTGGGTGGCAACTGCTGTAATTTATGACCTGGAGGGAAAGCTGTCGATATTAAGCATGAGACAGAAGGAGGCAATGCATTGGAAAGGTCAGAGTCATTCAAGCTGACAATTTGAACCTAGAAAATTTACCAGACAGAGTCTTCGTGGGGGAGGGGCATACTATTCGTGTATCGGTGGAGGGACGTAGGCCAAGATGCTTTAAATGTAGCCAGAAGGGTCACATCCGCTCCGTATGCATGAAGAAAAACAAAATGGCTAATGCCCTCCCCCCAAACGCTGTGATAAACACAGACAGCAATGAGCCAGACAACACAGCAACAAGCAAAGAAAACCCGGAAAAAAAAAAAAAACAAA
>NW_026428037.1:0-322 GCF_001194135.2 Octopus bimaculoides
TTAGTTAACCATGTACGACGTTTCACGGTTAAGAGTATAAAGCTACCCTAATCCGATCATCAGTATGGTGTTCGATAAATTTGAAAGTGTCTATATACTCATGGGAATTTGACCATGCGACATCAAAAACACATGAGCAAGGCATTCACAAAATTTATCGGCTAGTAAGTTCAAACACTTCACCCCAAGAATCTATTCCATGTGCGCCACAGATTTGTAGTTGTATACATATATATACATATACGAATATAAACGTAGTTATGTATATATAAAGACAGACAAAGAGACAGACAGACAGACAGACAGACAGACAGATAGATAG
>NW_026428038.1:0-328 GCF_001194135.2 Octopus bimaculoides
AATAGTGTTCAGTCAACGGTCAATCATAATATATATATATATATATATACGTATATACACATGTGCATGTGTATTTATATATTTGTGAGTGTGCGTGTATGTAGATAGATATATAGATAGATAGATAAACCGTAAAGATAAAAATATGCGAAGAAATGTTTATCACATAGTAATAAATATATAGCTATGTATATATGAGCATGAACGTACGAGTATATATATGTATGAATGTATAAATATACATTAATGCATACATAAAAACATACATACACACATACATATATTTATATATATTTATATATATATATATATATATATGTATGTATAT
>NW_026428039.1:0-524 GCF_001194135.2 Octopus bimaculoides
CATATATTTATATATATATATTAGGGTGGATGGCCTAGTAGTTAGGGTGTTACACATACAATCTAGCAACTATAACTTCAATTCCTAGACTAAGTGGTCTAGGAGACATTTTCACTTCGCTGCTCCTACAACAATCTCCACTCCTCAGATCTAAATATTTGCTTATAGAGCCTCACCTATTCTGTGTCTTACCCCAATAATTGTGCTACACATTTTTTCCATCTTTAAATGTAAATTCTGAGAAATTTATTTCAGGTGTGAATCAATTATTTTGATTGATGAAAACTCAGAAAATGAAAAGAAAAATCAGTGAGCAGCAATCAACACAAGAGATAACCAAATAGAGAAGAGAATGACATGAACGTGTTTTGGGATTTTAAAAAGTTCCATTATTTTTCTAAAGATATTTTTCAAATATGGATGTGCTGGATGACCGTCATTCGAACATATTCTACTAAGGCTTCTCTATGTGGTCATTCAACCAGCTATACATAGTCACATCTCTCACTCTGCTGTTAATATAA
>NW_026428040.1:0-113 GCF_001194135.2 Octopus bimaculoides
CCGTTCCTTTACCCGTATACATATACATATATACATACATACACTTTACCTGTATACATATCCATATATACATACACATATATACATATACATACATATATATATATATATAT
>NW_026428040.1:146-253 GCF_001194135.2 Octopus bimaculoides
TACATATACATATACATATATATACATGTACATATACATATATATATACACTCACACACTTATACATATACGTACTTACACACATATATATGCATATCCTTATCTCC
>NW_026428040.1:263-382 GCF_001194135.2 Octopus bimaculoides
ATACGTACTTACACACATATATATGCATATCCTTATCTCCGTTCACACACGCATATATACACACACACGTATATGCACTCATCCATATATGCATAATTACACATACACAAACATACATG
>NW_026428041.1:0-312 GCF_001194135.2 Octopus bimaculoides
CACACACACACACAAACCAACAAGTCCCCAACTCCACTACAACCTATACACACGCAACTCCAAGTCATACACTGGTAAATTCGTATACCTGTACAACTTCCATATACACTCATAATCAGCCATACTTACACACATGTACGCACCTGCCACCCAGTAAGGTACACATACAATCGTTCGGACGTATGTGCATACATACGTCCATGCATACACATAATTTTGCATACATACATTCTTATTTACATACATAGCTATACATACATACATATGCACATGTATGCATACATATACACACACACACGCACACACATATAT
>NW_026428042.1:0-577 GCF_001194135.2 Octopus bimaculoides
GATAGATAGATAGATAGATAGATAGATAGATAGATAGATAGATACTAATTGTATATAGGTCGTCATTTTACTAATAAGATAAATATATCTGGTGACAAAAATTTTGTCGCTCTGCCCGTCCTGCACATTCAAACAAATCTATTGGATTAGTTTGATATGGTTTTCATGGACATCAATTAAACTTTATCGTTAATGGATTTCAAAAGTTTTAAAAGGAGAGGTATAGTAATTTGTTAAAAAAATTACCGGAGTAGTTCATAGATATAAGCGGAATAATGCAACACGAGTTTCTATTCAGCAATTGTCGGCTAGTTTCATGAAAATCACAAGCAATATGTATGTATGTATGTACGTATGTATGTATGTATGTATGTATGTATGTATGTATGTATGTATGCATGTATGCATGTATGTATGTATGCATGCATATATGTATGTATTTATAACTGTATGCAAATATATATCTAGCAATTAGTCTTTTTCTATACATACGTGCAAACATGCATATACTCACGCACCCACGCACCGATACAGATGCACGCAGACAAACAGACACACAAGCACACATATGTGTGTG
>NW_026428043.1:0-419 GCF_001194135.2 Octopus bimaculoides
CTAAAAAACAAGATATCCCAGCCGCTTTACAGGTTGTTATACTGAGTTAAAGTGACACATTTTGAGAATATATGGATAATAACAACAAACAGAGCAAAACGCATGTTGATGAAAGTTCCTTTAATTCCTACATGTATGTTTCGAAACAAATGAGGGCTCTTTCACAAAGAAGAAAGGGCTGTTGGATCCTCATTTATTTCTCATCAGGGAGTTCATAATAAAACATGTAATAACAAGACAAAAACAAAATAATGGTGTATCTTACGAGCTGAGATGTTACATGGTCAGTGACCATTAGAAAGTTTGTTTACATAGAGTTATAACGGTGTCAACGATATTGTTCCATGGGCTTTAGGAATAAGAACGCTGGTTTACATAGAAATATAAAGGGAGGGTGTTTTTGATGTGATGCTAAAGGT
>NW_026428044.1:0-382 GCF_001194135.2 Octopus bimaculoides
GTGGCTTAGCAATTAGGATGTTGGACTCATGATTGTAAAATTGTGGTTTCAATTCCTGGCCTGAGCAACGCATTGTGTTCTTAAGCAAAACACTTCATTTCGTGTTGCCCCAGTCCACTCAGCTGGCAAAAATGAATAACCCTGCGATGGACAAGCATCTCGTTCAAGTGGGGAATATATATACCATGAAACCAGCCCTTCTGAGTTGGAATGATTTGAGAAGGTAACTTTACCTTTACCTTTAAGGGCCAGGTTCATCTTACAGAATTCCACACTCTTTCTGTCTATTGAATTTTAATCACAAGGCTTTGGGCAACACACAGTTATGGTAGAAGGTAACTGACTAAAGTACTGAATCTAAAATCACAAAACTGCAAAGCAA
>NW_026428045.1:0-310 GCF_001194135.2 Octopus bimaculoides
AAGCGGACGTTAAACGATGATGATGATGATGATGATGATGATATATATTAGCATATGTAATCTAGCATATATCATCCCTCAACAAGTTACAGCCATTTGACTGTGGCCATGCTGGAGCACCGTCTTTAGTGGAACAAATCCACCCCAGGACTTATTCTTTGTAAGCTTAGTACTTATTCTATCAGTCACTTTTACCAAACCACTAAGTTTCAGGGACATAAACACACCAACATCGATTGTCAGGCAATGGTGGGGAGACAAACACAAAGACACACACATAGATCTCTCTCTCTCTCTCTCTCTCTCTCTC
>NW_026428046.1:0-513 GCF_001194135.2 Octopus bimaculoides
TTCCATCTGTTTAACATAGAGTTCCGCGTTGACCGTTTGGTTCCGTTCAATCAATTATTATAGATAATCCCTTCCCAGTCCCACCATACGCACAACATCGTTTTACGCAGATGAAGATCTTGTTTCACGCACGGTGTCGCTTGTTTACCGGGGCTAAGCCGTTCCTTATGCTGCTTCATATTGATGTAGAGGCACCATTTTTCGTCGCCAGTAACGATTCGGTAAAAAAATCGTTGCTTGTGTCCATGAGTTGAGCGGTGACAAGCAAGCAAATCAGCGGAGATTGTGGCTCATTGATTTTTGTTGTTGTCACTTAAAGCATGCGGAACCCATGCTCCATACTTCTGAACCTTTCCCATCGAGTGAAGATGCTTCTCTATAGCAACGTGGGAGCATTCCATTTTCTCTGTCAGTTTTCTTTTCGTTTGACGAAAATGTTCGTGCAAAAATTGATTTAATCGCACTTCATCAAATTCAACTGGACGGCCAGAACGAGGTGCGTCTTTGAGGTCA
>NW_026428047.1:0-302 GCF_001194135.2 Octopus bimaculoides
GTGTTCGTGTGCAAGTGTGTTCGTGTGTATGTGTGTTTTCGTGTGTGTATGTGTAAGCTTAAAGCTGCACGTATTTAACAAACAATATGGCACTCATAAGAAGAAAGCGTTCGCTTATATTCGTGGCCTCAAAGACAACTAAAAGGCTGGATTGAGCAGGAAATTAAAAGTTTGGGTGCAGGAATCACGCTGCTGTGCTTTCATTAACTTCATTTAAATATGTTCATACTAAAAACTAACACTGGATTCGATGATGTTGAATAATAATAATAATAATAATAATAATAATAATAATAATAATA
>NW_026428048.1:249-451 GCF_001194135.2 Octopus bimaculoides
TGTGTGTGTATGTTAGTGTGTATGTGTGTGTATATATGTATATATTTCAGACGGTGATATGGCTAAAATGTTAAGTTATATTCCATAGAAACTTCATTATATACACCTATACATAGGAACACATACATATATAATATGATGTAACTTATGAATGTATAAATGTATATATATGTATGCACACACACATATATAGATATATATA
>NW_026428049.1:0-796 GCF_001194135.2 Octopus bimaculoides
TATATGTCTCTTTAATTCTGTAGGGTCGCACATGCAGGAGACATTTCGCGAAATGTCTATTAGTAATTTTTGTCGAACTACTAAGTTACGGGGACGTAACCACATTGCATATCCTTCCTCTTGCTTCCCAGCCACATGGTTACGGGTTCAGTCCCACTGCGTGGAACCTTGGGCAAGTATCTTCTACTGAAGCCTTGGGCCGACCAAAGCCTTGAGAGTGGATTTGGTAGACTGAAACTGAAAGGAGCCTGTCATATATATATATATATAAGTATGTATGTATTTGTGTGTCTGTGTTTGTCCCCCTACCATCGCATGACAACCGATGCTGGTATATTTACATCCCCGTAACTTAGCTGTTGGGTAAAAAATACCGATTGAATAAGTACTAGGTTTACAATGAATAAGTCCTGGGGTCGATTTGTTCGACTAAATTTCTTAAAGCCGTTGCTCCTGCATGGCCAGAGTCAAGTGAGTGTAAGAAGTCAAAGATCAAAAGAAAGAATACCACATATGGCATAAAAAAAAAATTAAATCAATTTAAATGCATGGCACAATATTCCAAGTTTAACATTAATAAGAATGGTAAAGCCGAATGCAACTGCACAAGGACGAAATAGCAGGGAGTCGCTATTAAATCATTATTGTTCTGTTTCGTTGTTGGAACGTCAACATTGTTTAGAGTAAGATTAGCAGTGTTTTCTGATATGAATTTAATTGGTTCATGTTGCATACGGTTGTAATTTTCCTCGCAGACAGACTCGACGCTCACATATGCATATGCATATATATATAT
>NW_026428050.1:0-233 GCF_001194135.2 Octopus bimaculoides
GCTCATTTATGTGTGCCTTTGTCTATGTTTTTCCCCTGTCATCACTGGACAAAAGCTACTGATGTGCTTATGCCCCCGTAACTTAGCGGTTCAGCAAAAGACACCGATAAATCGAGTACTAGGCTTACAAAGAATATGTCCTGGGGTCGATTTAGTCAAGTATCTTCTACTAAAGCCATTGTGCCGACCTAAGTATTGTGAGTGGATTTGGTATACGGAAAGTGAAAGAAGCC
>NW_026428051.1:0-338 GCF_001194135.2 Octopus bimaculoides
TATATATATATATATATATACCAGGGAATCTGGGGAAACTGACCCAAGGAGTCTATAAGATTCAAGAAGGAGCCCTATCTTTTATCACTTCATAAATATAGGTTTAGTTATACAGCCATACGTTTACATACAGTAGAGAAATAACCCACTTTATATTCATAGATATTAAATTGAATATCAAATTTAATAGATATTTGTTTTAATAGATACGAATATAGATTGGGTTGCTCCCCAATATTTTCAACAATGTAACTGCATAAATATACATGTGGATATACATACATACAACCATCCATCCATAAATACATACATACATACATACATACATACATACATAC
>NW_026428052.1:0-292 GCF_001194135.2 Octopus bimaculoides
GTATGTATAGCCAATCCAAAAAAGAACAAGCAAGAAAAACAGCAATGCAAGGACGTGGTACAAGGAAAGAAAAGAAAGAGAATTTCATGTTTCGAGCGGAGCTCTTCATCAGATATATAGAAAGAGTCCAAAGAAGGGTAGACGGAGAAAGAAAATCGACAACGATATATACGCGGTCACATATTGAAAATATATATAGACATGTAGATATATACATATATACATGTATATGTATGTATGTGTATATATGTATATATATATATTTTATTTATTTATTTATTTATTTATGTGT
>NW_026428053.1:0-760 GCF_001194135.2 Octopus bimaculoides
TAATAATAATAATAATAATAATAATAATAATAATAATAATACAATGTAAAATTTTTGAAAAATATATTAGCCGGATCCATTGTTTTTCATCAACAGTTCTGTCGGGAGGCCCTCAATTACATCTGATGGATATCAATGAGAACGTGTAAAAACGTGGCTGTTTTTGTTTGTTTATTAATCAATTTACATCTAATTAGTCGTATGTCTCTGATATAATAGACATTAGACGCTCCAGATTTTAGACAAAACAGTGATTAATAAAAATATAACAATTTAGACGAACAAACAAGCAAACAACAAAAAAAGATATAAAAATATTGAATATTCTAGAGTGAATAATGAAATTCAATTTATATCTATGAATATCGGCCCTTGGATAATGATTGCAAAAAAAAAAAAAAAAAAAAAATTAAAGCCAATTAGTTTTTAGAAATAAAAGAGTTGTTTGTTTGACCATGAAAGGAAAACAACGGTTTGGTGGAGACTTCAGAAAAAGGAATATTATTATACCAATAATGTAGGATTAGATTTTAAGAATAAAATAATAATAATAATAATGGTAATGATACTGATAATAATAATAATAATAATAATAATAATAATAATAATAATAATAATAATAATAATAATAATAATAATAATAATAGTAACAATGATAATGATAAATAATAGTAATAATAATAATGATAATGATGATGATGATAATAATTATAATAATAATAATAATATTATTATTAATAATAATAATAATAATAATAAT
>NW_026428054.1:0-213 GCF_001194135.2 Octopus bimaculoides
CCATGCTGGAGCACCGCCTTTAGTCGAGCAAATCTACCCCAGGACTTATTATTTGTAAGCCTAGTACTTATTCAATCGGTCTCGTTTGCCAAACTGCTACTTTACGGGGACGAAAACACACCAGCATCGGTTGTCAAGCGATGTTGGTGGGGGAAACAGGCACACAAACACACACACACACGTACATATATATATATATATATATATATATAT
>NW_026428055.1:0-356 GCF_001194135.2 Octopus bimaculoides
ATATATATTCACATCGGATGTTCTGGGAACACCTTGAAGCAGTACCTTTAGGATCCTGGAAGGACGCCATGCCATGTCCTTCGCCAGTCACGTGTTGTACCTGAAGAAGGAATGGACTCCACAAGTAATCACATGGAAAATCCTCGAAATACTGGGTCCCTACATACACGGTAGCGAAAGTTGTAAGCTGTGGATAGTGGAACGCGCAAGGACACTAATGGACTCTTTCGACCTGGGGAACATCTTAAATTCCAGACCGGAAGCTTTCGGGCCCTATTTATATTTCAGTCGATTCCTACTGATGTCCTAGAATCTGCAATCTGACTTGGTAGATTCTGGATAGTGGTCTAAGGGAG
>NW_026428056.1:0-249 GCF_001194135.2 Octopus bimaculoides
ATATTCGACGGTGCTAGCAATTGTGCATGCATGACAGAGTGAACATCATGTATCGGCACAACTTGAAAACACCTCCGAACCTACATAGACCAGCCAGTCCACTATTCCTCCTCAAGAAAATTACCATGTGCGTCACAAGCAATGCCGCAGAAAATCTGCGGTTTACATTCAGGGAGTGAATAATTATTACAATTAAAACGGTAAAGGTTTATCAATTTATTAATTTATTAATAAATTAACAATTAATAA
>NW_026428057.1:0-506 GCF_001194135.2 Octopus bimaculoides
TTCCATACTTTTGATGGTCGCTGCATCTTTGTTTTGCTAAATACGTGACATCTCTCGTTGACGGTTCATCGAATTACGTTTTAACCTTTGACTGATGCCTGATCTGAAATAATCGATAGAAATGTTATGTTATTTACCAAAATGTATATCAATAGATATATTTTTAAATCTATTAGCTAGGAAGAAGGGCATGCTGTAGAAGACCCCTAATTATGTTAAGGGAGAGGAAAATAGTGTGAATCTAGTCTCAGAGCATGCATCGTAGTCCATCCTGCTACCAACAGCTGATAGCTAGATGGTAGCGGTATGAGCGAACGTTATATTTGAAAAGAAACTGCATATAGTAAAAAGGAGGAATATTTGTATTGAAATGGCATATTTGTAAAGAGGTAGCCTGTTTGTAGAGATATATATGCGTGTGTGAGCGCGCGCGTCTGTATGTGTGTGCGTGTATGTGTGAGTGAGTGTGTGTGTATGATTATATATATATATATATATATATATAT
>NW_026428058.1:0-368 GCF_001194135.2 Octopus bimaculoides
AAGCAAGCTACTTACCACACAGCCACGTATGTATACAATACATTAGACATTTTATATTTGGCATAACCTCATAGCACTTTTCCAAGAAGGGATTGTGTGTGTGCGAGAGAGAAAGAGGGGGAGGAGAGTGAGAGAGAGAGAACAATCAATCTTCCTAGTGGTACTATTTTCATCTCGACAAGGCTTGAACTCAAAGACCAGAGAGCTAGAACCAGGAAGTGTTGCATTTTATCCGAAGCTGTAACATCTCTCACAGTACACATACGCACGCCCAAACACCCAGGCACATATATGTGAGAATGCATGTATGTACATATGCATGTATTAATATATTTCTGCATATATATGTACGTATGTGTATATACATA
>NW_026428059.1:0-589 GCF_001194135.2 Octopus bimaculoides
TATATATATATACATACACAATCACAAACACACAACCACAAATATACAAGCACATGACACATACACGAGGAAGTCTGTATATGAACACACACGCGTGCGTTCTCGGAGACAGTGAAATAATTCCCTACTTAAGTGCACATGTTCCAATATTTAAACGACTTTAGTCATTTGGAATAAATATGAGAACGAAACGAATTTCTTTGCTCCGAGTAACATCGGGTTTAGAGAGCAGGACATAGGATGTGGAGTGACGGAGTGGTAGAATGGCGGAGTGGCAGAGTGGCGGTGTGGACTGTCGACGGATGGGAAGCACCAGGGAGGTATGGGGTCCTTATCTTCCACAATTAATTTGCCTATAATTGCCTAACACTTTGATAGCTCAATTAATTAAACGAACAATAATGGAAATCGTAAAAGTAAAGATATGTGTATGCGGGTGTGTGTGTGAGTGTATTTCAAGTCAGCTTGTTTGTAATTTATATCTTTATACATTCTTACACACATATACATACATAAATACGCATGTATATACGTGTATGTATATATGTATGTATGTACACACACACACACACACACACATATATATATA
>NW_026428060.1:0-959 GCF_001194135.2 Octopus bimaculoides
CATGGAAAGCGGACGTTAAACGATGATGATGATGATGATGATAAATATGTATATATATAATATATATATATATATATATATATGTCTCATTCAATTTTGTTACCGAAATCCCAAACAATATTCTCCTCGTGATGTATTTACTGCATGACCCCCTCTTTCTCTCTCTCTCGCTCTGCCTCTTGCTTTCTCTCCCTTCTCTCTCTTCAATTTCCACCCAGTCCGCCATCTTTTCCCACCACCACCACCACCTAACCCTAACTCTATATAAACCAGTTCAATATTCTACTTTCTTCTAATCGAGTTAAAATTCCTCTGCTGACAGAATACGAAGTCCAGAAGATAAATAGGTAAGAACTTTTCTTTGAACCTTTCATATACTCCCGTTCTCTGCATAGATCATAAGCCTTACCCCACCTCCCTTCCGTTCTTTATTATCTATCTATTTCTTTACCAATGTAAACATCACCTGTTTGATTTGTCTTCCTGTTTGGATGAGGATAGCTGCGTGAAAAAGAGGGAGAGAAAGAGAGAGAGAGAGAGAGAGAGAGAGAGAGAGAGAGAGAGCGAGAGAGAGAGACAGACAGAGACAGAGAGACAGAGAGACAGAGAGAGAGACAGAGAGAGAGACAGACAGAGAGAGACAGAGAGAGACAGAGAGAGACAGAGAGAGAGATACATACAAAGTCATAGATTGTGCGTGTTATGAAAAATATGTTAGAGGTAGAGGGATAGAAGAAAGCTATTAAATGGGAGAGAGGAAGAAGAACAAAGTAAGAATGAAAAGGTAGATAGAAGGAAAGAATAGTCTTAATCTATGACTTTGTATGTATCACTCTCTCTCTCTCCCTCCCTCTTTTACTCTTACTCTCTATATTATATGTTGAGAGCGTGATCGATGTGTAAGAACGCCGGTACAGATAGAAGGGAAGAAATATAAAAGTTGCTAGAAACAACAGCCA
>NW_026428061.1:0-303 GCF_001194135.2 Octopus bimaculoides
GTGTGTGTGTGTGTGTGTGTGTGTGTGTGTGTGTGCATGTGTGTATGTTTATGTGTAACTTTGTGTTGACATATCATGATTGTTGTAAACAAGCATCATCAGCATACAAGCAACGTTATTCATTCATTTCCAATCTTTTGTGAGAAACATGCCTAGGCATAGGGAAATATTACATTGTTTGGAAAGAGATGAGGGTTAGCAACAGGAAAGGCTTCCAGCCTCAAGAATTCTATTTAACCCATGCAAGCACAGAAAAGTGGACGTGAAAACAATGATGATGATGATGATGATGATTTGTAATAT
>NW_026428062.1:0-901 GCF_001194135.2 Octopus bimaculoides
TTATTATTATTATTATTATTATTATTATTGTTATTATTATTATTATATATGGTTTTTTAATAAATTTGTAATAACTTATCTTTCATATACAGTCTATTAAAACAATATCCCCTTAGTGATATCACTTTAACCTAAAATACTAATATATATATATATATATAAATTCATCCACAGTTTTATTATATATTGCGTAATTTAACATAGCTTAACTTAATTTTATGATATAATAGCGTCAAGCCCCTATATTTATTTGTATATTGACTTTTACTATCCTACTTACTAATAGTTAACCTTGGATTATTTGTTTTTTATTTCTATACATTTATATATTTTTGCCTACTTTGTTATTTTATGTTATCGGTTATCCATTAACCAACCATAACAAAGTCATGGCCTTTCTAAACAATAGATGACCAATTAGATTACAGGACTGACCGTAACTCCCTCCCCACTTCCTGCATGAAAAATAATAAAGCATCTTGATTAATACCCGGAAATTTATTACTTTTAGTACCGACTAATATCACAGGTATAAATATAAACTCTAACCCACTTATTGTGGACCTTTATCTCAAGCCCTCGATAGAAAACATATCGCATATTTATCTATCTATCTATCTATCTATCTATCTATCTATCTATCTATATAAGTTTGTGTGTAATTATTATAATTATATTAAAAGAAAAATGCAAACTACTACAGTAATCCTCCCTTCTCAACACATGAAATATGTATGTACATATGGGTATGTTTGTACGTAAATATATATATAAGGATTTACTTTTCGTAATGAGTTAAAAAACCAAGGCTGTGTACATTATAGAACATTTATAAAAAGAAGGTCTTACAACTGTTTCCAGGATATTTATTACATCCCTTCATCGGAGACAGTGTGAGAGG
>NW_026428063.1:0-249 GCF_001194135.2 Octopus bimaculoides
ATACGTTCATTTGTATTCATTGTGTATGTGTTAAACTTCATGATATAAAACCTCTGTTGTCCTTTCAGATATTTATATTCAAATAAGTTAAAATGCATGACCTATGGGATTTCCAAAGCGGATACATCGCTGGAGCGCCGAAGCTAGTGCACTTCAGTCTCTAAAACTACTGAACTGTTTCGGGAAGTACAGTCTGTAAAATCATGTTGGCATTCGAAAACCAAGGCAAAACCAGCTTTGGTAAACATA
>NW_026428064.1:0-447 GCF_001194135.2 Octopus bimaculoides
ATATTTATGGTAGGTCTTCGCATGTCACTTGTTTGTTTATAAATAAAAAAGAATTAAAGCTGATAAGGTGTTATCTTCTGTAAGCTCTAAAAATTCGTGCGGTGAGGCGAATCAGAATAAAATCATTTGACTATTTCTTACACATCAAAGATAAAATACGGATGTAATACATTAAATTATACTGTATAATGTGATATATCATGCAAATCATTCAGTCTTTTTTATAGAAAGCTTAATAAAAATAATGTGAAAATAAAATTATATTATTACAACATATGTATCAGCGTAAAAAGTTTCACTTTAGAAGTAACATCCATTAACAGTACATATACTAACCAGTACAGATGTCTTACATGAACATATCCTATGAAGATTGGTCATTCTCTTCGGTTATTTATTCCCCGTCTACTAAGTTAATGCTTTCTATGTTACTGTTCAAAAGTTTTT
>NW_026428065.1:0-343 GCF_001194135.2 Octopus bimaculoides
TACATACATACATACATACATACATACATATATATGCATATATGCATATAAATGTGTATATATAAGCATTGGGTTCCTTTCAAGCATTGGGCCTCACAGAAGCAATGACCGATACCTTTGGTATCATGTCATGCTTGAGAAGAAGACCAATCAAGCGAGACAAAAGATCCGTCGTGGCAAATACTGGTGTCATGCAAATGGCACCCATGCTGGTGGCACGTAAAAGCACCCATTACGGTCTTGGAGTGGGTGGCATTAGGAAGGGCACCCAGTAGAGAAAACTGTGCCAAATCGACTGGAGTCTGGTGCAGCCTTCCAGCTTACCAGCCCTGGTCAAACTGTC
>NW_026428066.1:0-202 GCF_001194135.2 Octopus bimaculoides
CTTAAAAACACATTTTGTATCGAAACTTTGTTCTTAGACTTTTGTTAACTATAAAAATGCAAATACCAAATAAACTAACCAGTTGCCTATTAAAACAACCGGACATTTTGTTCACCCAACTATGTAAACAGCGAAATATTTAGTGAAAGGGAATTAATAACCTTTCGAGGTTTGGTGGACGCTTTAGGAAAGTAAAATGTCG
>NW_026428067.1:0-517 GCF_001194135.2 Octopus bimaculoides
TATATACATATATATATACATATATACATACATATATATATACATATCTATATACACACACACATACTGTCAGAAACACACATGTAAACGTGAACACACGAACACACACATTTATACATACATATAAATATACACAGATACATCAAATTTAGACTCCTCTATGCAGTCTGTTTGAATTACTTGAAAATAAATTATGCCTTTGTTTTTCAATTAATTCGGACTCTCAGCCTCTGCAAAAGAAAATAATGCGCTTATACTATTAGTGTTATCTTTACGTCAGAAGAAAAACTGAGACCAATCTCTCTACTTTCTAGTCTTCTCATAGTTCTATATAAGATGTATAGGAGTAAGAACTAATCAAATTGCTCGTATCTTTGCCCACGGACAAATATAAATCTGTGCTGTAACTAATTTGTTTACTTCTCCAGTGAGGCTAAAATTGTATTGCTACTAAAGAAAAATAGAACTTACTTTATATGTATGTATGTATGTATGTATGTATGTATGTATGTATGTA
>NW_026428069.1:0-282 GCF_001194135.2 Octopus bimaculoides
CACCTGCAGACACACATATGCATATAACGATGTATACGCATTCTCAGTTACATATATACATACACATACATACTTACATACATACGTACATATATACATACATACATACATACATATAAACTATAGATGTTCACGATACACGGGACAATACGTATGCAAAGGATGAGGAAATGAGCAAGACCTTATCCTATACACTTCTTCGAAAAAGGCGCCGGTAAAAATAAATTCTAAAATTCTAGTCAAAAACCGAAAGCATATATGCACACACACACACACACACAC
>NW_026428070.1:0-251 GCF_001194135.2 Octopus bimaculoides
TATTATTATTGAGCGAGAGAGCAGTGCATGCCATCAAAGTAACATTGGGGCAAAATACACGAAACCCAATATACCCATCATGACTACCCGTCTGATAAGGGTACACCAGGCACATGCATCACAACCATATGTGCGCGACATGGTGATCTCATATCAAGATAAGAAGCCATGAGAACCACTGTCTGGTACTGCATCAGGGCAGTTATTATCATTATTATTATCATTATTATTATTATTATTATTATTATTAT
>NW_026428072.1:0-466 GCF_001194135.2 Octopus bimaculoides
ACCAATTCACACAGCTAAAGTTGTTACTGAATGGTACGAGGAACATTCTAATAAAGTTGAACATCTTATGTGGCCACCACAATCCCCAGATCTCAATATTATTGAACATTTATGGTGCATTTTAGAAAAACAAGTAAGGAGTCAATATCCTCCACCATTATCCATAAGAACTGGAGACTGTTTTAGCTGAAGAATGGACAAAAATTCCTTTGGAAACAATTCAAACAATTCAGACTATATCTCGTAGAATTGACGCTTTAATTACTACCAAAGGCGGTCCTACCACATATTAAAATAAATTTGCTTGAAATTTTAAGGTGTTTCTATTATTTTGTCCAACCCCTGTATGTATATATACATATAAGCGGGAAGAGCTATTCTAAGAGCGTGTTCTGCTTCATCTTCGAAATGCCTACTTTAGAATAGAGGCAGCTGATGAAAGAAAAGTTCCATAAGTGGCTCGTCT
>NW_026428073.1:0-251 GCF_001194135.2 Octopus bimaculoides
GTGTGCGTGTGCATATATACATACGTATATGTACTTACATCTATACGTGTATATATATGCATTTGTGGGCACAAGACGTCACGAAACGTGTACAACAAGATAATATCGTTATCTCCACCTGTTGATCTACATGTACATCTATTGGTACATGTGGCGGGACCTGTGTGTGCCCATAGATGTGCGAATGAGCGCGGCAAGTTAAGCAGGCACATGCACTGTTATACGCACCATCCTCCTTTTTTCTAGCTAGG
>NW_026428074.1:0-775 GCF_001194135.2 Octopus bimaculoides
ATGTGTGTGTGTGTGTGTGTGTGTGTGCATGTATATGTATATGTGAGTGTTTGTGTGTCAGTGTATGTGTACGTTTGTGAGTGCATATGGGATGTGTGTATATTTATTTGTATACAGAATGAATTTAATGCTAAAACTTGATAAACGACCACGTAATTCGATTATAATTTGCGTATATTTTAATTGATTAGCAAACGCGAATAAACATACATACATATATATCTATATACATATATACCTACACACACTTATACATACATGCATACATAAACACACAAACAGACATAATAAATACATACATACATATATATATATATATATATATATATATATACATACATATATATATATAAACACATACACATATATATACACACACACATATATACACATACACACATATATCCACATATACACATATATATGTGTGTGTATGGATATATGGATGTGTGTATCTTTGTGTCTGTGCTCCCGTCTTCGGCTGACAATCGGTGTTGGTGTGTTGCCGTCCCCGTAGTTTAACGACCCGACAAAGTGGCCCGATAGTGCAGGCTTAAAAATACGACCGGGGATCGAATCGTTCGACAAAAACCTTTCAAGGTGGTGCTGTAGCATTACCACAGTCAATTGAAGCGGTTGAGATATTTCAAGATTGATGGAAGAGGGGCCTTGCAAGTCTACCATATAGATGGAAGAACATTCTAGGAAATGTGTGGTTGGCACATACACACATATATATATACATACACATAAACGAAAACAAAAAAAAAAAAAA
>NW_026428075.1:0-300 GCF_001194135.2 Octopus bimaculoides
ATATATATATCTACATGTATATATGTATATTTTATATATCAACCCAAACGTGTTTATTTGTTTATTTGCATCATTATTTCTCTCTCTCTCCCTATATATAAGTGTGTGTGTTTGCATGTGTATGTATATGCATACATATACATACATATATATATTTGTACATATGCATATATATATATCTGTGCATATACATATATATATGTATGTATGCATATCTGTATATATATGTGTGTGTGTGTGTGCGTATGTGTGTGTATGTGTGTGTGTGAATGTATGTATATGTATATATGTGTGTGTGTG
>NW_026428076.1:0-513 GCF_001194135.2 Octopus bimaculoides
ATATATAAAGAGCAAAAATACTGGAGATTCAGTATAGACAGCGTGGCAAAGTTATGAGTTGAAAATATGTGGAAAACATAAATGTTGGAAGAGAAATGCTTTCGTTTCGCATAGCTTAATATGTTTTACATAAAGGGGTCTCGCCAATTTTGATACTTGAAAACTAAAAATGAGTCTAGAGAATGGACAATTACTGTCCCAAAATCGCGAGACCTCTTCTTCAGAAGAAATGATTACTTTACCTTGAAAAGCTATATATATAAATATACATATATAAGTTTCTTTATAAAAATATATTAAACTATGTTTTCCACATATTTTCGACCTATATATGTTCAAATTTAATTTCATTAAATTTCTAAATTTCTGTGTCCTTGTGCTGCTGAAGATTGCTCTAAATTTTATATTTGATGTAATGATTACATCGTTCAATTAAATGGAGTCGCATGAAACGACCGTACTTCATTACCTCTGGATATCCTTGTTGGTTATTTTGATTTTAATCACCTTATT
>NW_026428077.1:0-211 GCF_001194135.2 Octopus bimaculoides
TATATATATATATATATATATATATATATACATGTAAATATATTTATATACATATTCATGTATAGGCGCAGGAAAAGCTGTGTGGTAGGAAGCTTGCCTCCCACCTACATGGTTCCGGGTTCAGTCCCACTGCGTGGCACCGTGAGCTAGTGTCTTCTACCATAGCCTCGGGACGACTAAAGCCTTGTGCGTGGATTTGGTAGACGGAAAC
>NW_026428078.1:0-200 GCF_001194135.2 Octopus bimaculoides
TAACATCATGCTTCCATACTTTTCATCATATATAAACATAACTATGGCCTTCAACATATAAAAGAAATGCATATATAAAAGCACAGAAGATAAAAAAATATATATAAGCATATGAAAAACTAAATATATGGAACGGTCTATCAAGAAAAGGTATATACAATCGACTGTATATACCTTCTTGGTAGGTCATTCCATATATT
>NW_026428079.1:0-207 GCF_001194135.2 Octopus bimaculoides
TATATATATATATATATATATATATATATATACATATGTATACTCACACACACACATATATGATAGTCAACAAGGAAAATTTAGAAAATAATCTTATTTTTAAGATGAGATTTTGGAAAAAAAACAATAATGCAAACTGTAAAAAAATATATAACAAGACAACAACAAAAACAAATAATAGAAACAAGCAAAATTGAAATAAAAAAC
>NW_026428080.1:0-561 GCF_001194135.2 Octopus bimaculoides
AATAATAATAATAATACAAATCATATTTGGAACAAATTAAATTTCAGAAAAAACACAAAATATAAGTATAGAAATAAATACCTAAATAAAAGCATTTAAAATATATTAAAATTTAAAAAAAAATTAACAATTTTACTCTATATAATTATTTTTCTTTAAATTTTACAATTCGTTCGAATTATACTTTCGTATTCATATCTTTGCCACACTCAACGGCAATTACTTTCTATCTATAAGATATAATCTTCAGCAATTCAGGCGCCTTTTGTTCCCATTTTAAACTATAAAGACGCATTTAAATCCTCTTTTAGATTTGATTTTTAGTTTCTGTATTATATTTGGAATTTAATTTTCGTATAACATCGTCATAAATCTTGGCCTTCTTTTATACAATTTCTTAACTACCATATCCTCTCCGCTTGATATATAGTTTCTATGTCATGATACCTCAAATTTCAATGTTATCTTTTCCGATCTTCTCGATATGAAAACTGTTTCGGAACCTAACAAAAGGGGACAAGCCGCTTTATGCATCGATCAATATATATATATATATATATA
>NW_026428081.1:0-301 GCF_001194135.2 Octopus bimaculoides
ACATACATGTATGCATGCATACATACATACATAATTCATAGATACACACATACATAATTCATACATACATACGTACCTGCATACGTATATAAAACATCCATACATACATAACATACAGACAAACATAATTCATACACACATACAGATATACGTCCGTGCATCGTACATACACATACATACATGCACGCACGCACATGTTTCTAAATATATGTGTCGTGATCTATTGAGAAATAATATTTTAAGCATCTGGCTAAGTAAATATGTACACACACACACACACACACACACACACACACACACA
>NW_026428082.1:0-265 GCF_001194135.2 Octopus bimaculoides
CACCATGAAAACTATGAGGAAATCTGGATCGGAGGCGACTGCTACTAACGAATAAACATTCCAAAAAATATTATGGAAAAAAATGCATCATTTATAAACTGGTAAACATAAAAACCAGACGTGTAGAAAATTTTAGCACAGATAAGATCGAAGTTTATCTTAAACCTGTATGGATTCATCAAAATCATGTCACGTAGGGACGAAAATTTGGAACAGTACAGGTGAGATTCTTAAATGAAAATTTAGCTAAGCAATTTTCGACACT
>NW_026428083.1:0-372 GCF_001194135.2 Octopus bimaculoides
AGGGACCAGTTCTACAACTGGAAGCACTGACACAACAGAAACCAGTTCCTCAATAGGAACCAGTGACATAATAGAAACCAGTTCCACAATAGGAACCAGTTCCACTACTGAAACCAGTCCCACAAGTGGAACTAGTTCCATAATTGGAGCTAGTTCCACAATTGGAACTAGTCCCACAATAGGAACCAGTTCCACGATAGGAACCAGGGGATCAACAGAAACCAATTCCATAATAGGAACCAGTGTTACAATAGGAACCAGTGTTACAATAGGAACCAGTGACAGAACAGAAGCCAGCTCCACAAGACAAACCATTTCCACAATAAGAACCACTGACACAATAGAAACCAGTCCCACAATAAGAAGCAATTC
>NW_026428084.1:0-224 GCF_001194135.2 Octopus bimaculoides
GATTTCATTCATAACTGAGCTATGTTATTACAATTACCACTGAGCTATGCAACAACAACCAAGAAACTAGTGATTATCCTCGCTTAAGTTACAATATAATCATACAGTATGAATGAAATATGGAATATAAATCTAATAATTTACTCAAAGCCTCTGCTACATGAAGCTCTACTACACTCAAATATTTCTAACCAAATATTATCTCAAGAACACAACAGATTACA
>NW_026428085.1:0-276 GCF_001194135.2 Octopus bimaculoides
TTTGATTTGTGGTGTTCTCTAAGTATAATAAACAATCGTCTCTGTATAGAACACCCTTAACATTTGGGAATTAGTCTTCTAATTCATGTAGAATGTATGCGCAGACTAAATCAGCTACTTGTGTTGAATCGGAACTTATATATAAAATATATGTGTATATTTGGATGTATATATGTGTGTGTATATATCTATATGTGTGTGTGTATATAATTGTGTATACATGTACATGTATGTGTGTATTTGTATGTATATATATGTATATATGTGTGTGTATAT
>NW_026428086.1:0-251 GCF_001194135.2 Octopus bimaculoides
CTATGACCGCGAGTCCGCTGCCGTAACCACTGGGCCATTGCGCCTCCACTCATAATTAGTACTACATGTGAAATAACTGATAAAAAAGAAAATAATAGTTTTATACCAAGCTATTTATAGGCGCAGACGGGGCGATGTGGTAAGTTTGCTTCCCAGTCACATGGTTCCAGGTTCAGTTCCACTGCGTGGTACCTTGGGCAACAAGAGTCTTCTACTAAAGCCTCGGGCCGACCAAAGCCTTGTGAGTGGAT
>NW_026428087.1:0-427 GCF_001194135.2 Octopus bimaculoides
TGGGTGGATGAGAGAAATAATGAATAAATTAACAATAAAAAGAAATTATATGATGAAATATGAATAAATCATAAGGCATTTTTAAAATTGTTGGCAAGGATTGAGTGAAATGGAAAAGGAGAGTAAAGTTAGTGAAGCCCACCCACCAATAACCACAACAGCAATAATAATAATAATAATAATAATAATAATGATAATGATAATAATAATAATAATAATAATGTTCAAATTGCCAGAAACCATATACTTTAAACCCTCTGTCTAGGCTTGGAAAGAGACAAAAAAGAATAAAAAATTATAACTAAAATCAGACTAGAAACAAAATAATTACCATACTTTGCTAAATATTTCAGATAAATTATTTGATCAATATCCTTATTATAATGGGGATATATACATACACATATATATATATAAATATATACAT
>NW_026428088.1:0-231 GCF_001194135.2 Octopus bimaculoides
TTATCATCACCATTAGCTGGCAAAATCATTAGCACTCCGGACAAACTTCTTTATGGCATTTAGTCCGGCTTGACGTTCTGATTTCAAGTTCCGTCGACGTCGACTTTACCTTTCAGCCTTTCGGGGTCAAGAAATTAAGTATTAGTCGAGCAGTGGGGTCGGTTTAAGCGACTAACCCGCCCTACCTACCCTAAAAGTTCTGGCCATGTGCCAGGATTATTATTATCATTA
>NW_026428089.1:0-308 GCF_001194135.2 Octopus bimaculoides
GTGCATATATATATATATAATATATATGCATAACGTTAGATTATATAATATTTAATATATATATGATACATAACAGTATAAATAAAAGCAGAGAATCCATCAAGCAGTAGTGTATATTTCAAATATCTATCTATCTATCTATCTATCTATCTATCTATCTATCTATCTATCTATCTATCTATCTATCTATACATACATACATACATACATACATACATGCACATATATACATCTGTATATATAAATACATGTATGCTTGCATGTATGGATTTAAGTGTATATATGTATGTATATATATATATATATAT
>NW_026428090.1:0-333 GCF_001194135.2 Octopus bimaculoides
TGTGTGTATATATACAAATGTGTGTGTGTGAGTGTGTGTGCACGTAAATGTATATTATGTATATATATCTATAGAGATTTATATATACCGACACGTACATGCATATATGCATAGCGCTACATATTCTTATATGTAAGAAACTGCTTTAGAAGAAAACTACGCTGTTATTGACCGGATTTCTTTATTCTGTTCTGTGAAATTGCATAAATTTAAACGAGGTGCGCCTACGCAAAACCGGATGATGACTGGGCGGGCGTAGACAAAGTTCATGGACATTACCCATTTACTGTAGAGAAAATATGCGTGCATATATGTATGGGCATGTGCGTTAGT
>NW_026428091.1:0-661 GCF_001194135.2 Octopus bimaculoides
AATAATAATAATAATAATAATAATAATAATAATAATAATAATCCTCTCCCGAAGGATGAAAGGTAAGGTCGACCTCGGCAGAATTTGAACCCAGATCGTAGCGACAGACGAAATACTGCCCGGCAAGCTAGTAACTCTGCCAGCTTGCTGCCCTGATAATAACAATAATAATAACAACAACAACAACAACAACAACAACAACAACAACAACAATAATAATAATAATAATAATAATAATAATAATAATAATAAAATAATAATAATAACAAGAAGAAGAAGAAAAAGAGGAAACAAGAAGAAAAAGAAGTATTATTATTATTATTAGTATTATTATTATTAGTAGTAGTAGTAGTAGTAGGAGTAGTAGTAGTAGTAGTAGTAGTAGTAGTAGTAGTAGTAGTAGTAGTAGAAAAGGAGGTGGAGGAGGAGAACGAGGAGTAGGAAGACCAGGAGGAGGAGAAATGGAAAAAAGCGTACACAAAAAGCCAGGAGGACGTTGATGGTTATAAAGTTGAAGAAAGTGCAAGACAATACACGCACACGCACTGACACGACTACCCGACACAGACACACGAAGGACTGGCATAACTGCAGGACTAAATAACTTCAGAACGAAACAGATATTTAAAAAATAGTATATATATATATATATATATATATA
>NW_026428092.1:0-215 GCF_001194135.2 Octopus bimaculoides
GCGTGAGGCATTCTTGTATAGTAATGCCCTTATATAAATAAATATATATACTTGTGTATATATAACTGTTTACATTGTATATTAGTGTATACAACAATGCAAAAGCATGTTAGAATGTTTGCCACAAGTAAAAATATGTATGCAAGCATTTCTAAGTAACCAAGAATGTATATATATATATATGGGAGAATATACGAAAAAACAACAACAGACGA
>NW_026428093.1:0-205 GCF_001194135.2 Octopus bimaculoides
TGTGTGTGTGTGTGTGTGCGTGTGTGTGTGTGTGTGTGTGTGTATATACAAGAAGTGTCTTTAATTTCCCATCAATCAAATCCCCTCAGAAGGCTTTGGTCGGCCCAGGGCTATCATAGAAACTTGTCGAAGGGTGACGAATTGGCAGAGTTGAAGGTGACGAGTTGGCAGAAACGTTAGCACGCCGGGCGAAATGTTTAGCGGT
>NW_026428094.1:0-400 GCF_001194135.2 Octopus bimaculoides
GAAGGGAGGGGAGAGGAAGTGGAGAGAGGGAGAGAAACGAGGGAGAGGGGTGGGTGGGGCAGAGAGACTGAGTCAGGGTGTTTGAGAGAGCGAGAGAGAGGGAGATCGAAAGCAATAGACGCATAGATAGATAGACAGATGGATAACAGAAACTGAAGAATACACAAGTTGAGTAAATATTTATTTATTACTGTATAGTTTAATATTGAATACGTTTCAATTAATTCATGTTTCCTCACAGATAATATCATGATTGTGTATCAACTATTAAATATCGACAATACACTATATATGTATACGGATGTACATACACACACACACACACACATATATATTATACACACACACAAATATATATACATATATATATGTATATATATATATTTATATATATATATAT
>NW_026428095.1:0-217 GCF_001194135.2 Octopus bimaculoides
TATATATATATATATACACACACATACATTTGTACCCTCACACAGATATATGAAAGTAAATTTGTGTGTTAAACTATATATATGTATGTATGTGTGTGCATGTGTGTGTCTACACATACATAAGGTAAGAAAATAAAATAGAAATACAAAGTTGTGTGAGCTGGAGGTGAGGGAAGGCGGTAAAAAGAACAGAACAAAAAACACACAAAGAAAAAGA
>NW_026428096.1:0-318 GCF_001194135.2 Octopus bimaculoides
CGTATTCGTTTGGTGGCAGGATCTTCCACTCCAACCCCATCTTGCTTTTCAGATAGTATCTGAAGTAAGATAGCAAACAGAGGCCAGAGACGAAAGACCCTGTCACAAAAACCTTCCATTCTAGTCCTCCAAACACACTCTTTCAGTACTGCAATCGTACAGTAAAAACAAGCCTTACCTTCCTTTGAGAGTTCAGTTGCCTGGATAATTTCTTCCATCAGCTAGCGATTAAATCTTTATTAAAGGCACAAGGCCTAATTACGGAGGGGACATGCGGGAACATAAAACATATGAAGGATGAATGTGAAATGAATAATT
>NW_026428097.1:0-309 GCF_001194135.2 Octopus bimaculoides
TAAGTCGTTCAGTTATTTCCCTTGAATATTTTTATTTACTTTTTACCCCCGTAAACTTGAAGATTACCCATATTTATATGTTTGCGAATGATTTTGTGTGATTACGTATGTAGATGTATACATATATGTGTGCAGGAGTGGCTGTGTGGTAAGTAGCTTGCTTACCAACCACATGGTTCCGGGTTCAATTCCACTGCGTGGCACCTTGGGCAAGTGTCTTCTACTATAGCCTCGGGCCGACCAAAACCTTGAGTCGATTTGGTAGACGGAAACTGTAAGAAGCCCATCGTATATATATATATATATATA
>NW_026428098.1:0-262 GCF_001194135.2 Octopus bimaculoides
ATAATCAAAAAGCAATCACAAATATAATATGGAAAACATAACAAAATTATAGGAAAATGTGATGATCATGATGATGACGATGATGATGATTGTCATCATCATCATCATCATCGGTATGCTCTTGGTTATTCCATATATATTGAAAATCACGAAATTTTACGTCTCACCTATGCGTTTAATTGAGAGGATCGCCATCTGCCCACTCGAAGTTGCGAAAGCTATGTGCTTAATTCGATATGTAAACCATTTTATTCATTTATTT
>NW_026428099.1:0-318 GCF_001194135.2 Octopus bimaculoides
GCACGAACGTATCCGGATTTCAGGGTTATTTCCCTTCGTCGGCGTTCGAGTATATATATATATACTCTCTTTACTCTTTACTCTTTTATTTGTTTCAGCCATTTGACTGTGGCCATGCTGGAGCACCGCCTTTAGTCGAGCAAATCGACTCCAGGACTTATTCTTTGTAAGCCTAGTACTTATTCTATCGGTCTCTTTTGCCGAACTGCTAAGTTATGGGGATGTAAACACACCAGTATCGGTTGTCAAGTGATGTTAGGGGGACAAAAAACACAGACACACAAACACACACATATATATATACATATACATATATAT
>NW_026428100.1:0-748 GCF_001194135.2 Octopus bimaculoides
GAAAATAAATAAATAAACAAACCTTGAGGGAAAAAAAATCCAGGTAACCAGAAAGAAAAAGGTTGGCCAATCTTTATCCAGAAGTCTATAAATGCACATCTCAAAACAAGATCCACTACCCAACTACTTAACGACTTCAAAGAGGGATAAGCAAAGCTGGACCAGTTTTGGGGAACTTGATTATTTAAGAAGGATTCATACATTGATTCCAGCTGCAAGTTCATTACCACAGTACCATGTATAGCTTGTTTTAGTTGATACAAGGACATCTGTAATGAGAAAGCCAACAGTGTCACAAAACATGTTACAGTGATTATCGAAAATAAATAAATAATAAAAACACAATGAAAGTTGTAACTAAATTAGTAAGAAATTTGTTTAACGCTTTCGTATTCAGATTATTTTGTCAAATGTTATGCTTATTTATTCGCATCGTTTTGAATTAACTATACTTTTATTCTTTTACTTGTTTCATCAATTTGACTGCGGCCATGCTGGAGCATCACCTTTTAGTGAAAGAAATCAACACCTGGACTTATTCTTTGTAAGCCTGGTACTTATTCTATTGGTCTCTTCTGCTGAAACGCTAAGTTACAGGGGACATAAACACACCAACATTGGTTGTCAAGTGATG
Organism: Octopus bimaculoides; assembly: GCF_001194135.2. Classification (NCBI taxonomy): domain Eukaryota; kingdom Metazoa; phylum Mollusca; class Cephalopoda; order Octopoda; family Octopodidae; genus Octopus; species Octopus bimaculoides. Next base: position 635 of record NW_026428100.1, read on the forward strand.
GTGAGGTGTGGGACAAACAAAGACACAAACACACACACACGCAAATACATACACACACACACATACACACACACACACACACAAATACATACACACACATACACACACACACAC
>NW_026428101.1:0-268 GCF_001194135.2 Octopus bimaculoides
TTCGTTAATGAAAAATGTGGCCCCCGTTTTAAAAAAGATCCGAAGTTTTTAATAACACTAACTTCAAATAATGTTGTTGTTGTTGGCACTCCGTTGCTTACATCGAGAGTTCCAGTTGATCCAATCAACGGAACAGCCTGCTTGTGAAATTAACGTGCAAGTGGCTGAGCACTCCACAGACATGTGTACCCTTAATATAGTTCTTGGGGATATTCAGTGTGACACAGTGTGACAAGGTTGAACCTTTGAATTACAGGCACAACAGAAA
>NW_026428102.1:0-460 GCF_001194135.2 Octopus bimaculoides
ATATACACACGGTAGTTGTGTGGTGATTGATATTAAAGCAGTGCTATATGCATAGGAAAGTGATGCATATATTAATTAGTAAGGAATTAAATGATAGGTAATTAATAAAGGTAATGGGTGGTCTATTAATCTACAAAAATTTATTTTGTTGTTAAGTTAGATGTAAATAAAAGGGGCAAGAAGAAGGTGTTGAAGGGGTAAAAATTACTTGTAAAGACTAAGTTAATATTATTACCAAAGTTTACTTCTGTGAGCACGTTCTATATTTGTTAGTGCAGGGGTTTTCAAGAGATGAAATAGAATGTTATATTGTTCAGTAATTCATACGTCACAGAGCGGAGAGAGGAGAATATTTAAATGCTTTGGATTCATCTAACGATGAACGTAAGAATTTTAGATGTTTCTAAGACAGTTTAAGATGATAAATGGAATTCGTAGACTTAGAATGCTGCCACTAATG
>NW_026428103.1:0-103 GCF_001194135.2 Octopus bimaculoides
AATAAAAATAAAACTTAAAATAAAAAATAAAGGGAGTCAAATCGGTGGGGCGAGTAATCTAAGAAGTAATAAGAGAAAGTCTGGATAGTCAAGTAAGCTACAT
>NW_026428103.1:244-349 GCF_001194135.2 Octopus bimaculoides
AGGTCGTAAGGGATAGATATATATGAGCTGTGTCTGTCTATATCAGTGGTTGGTTGTAAATAAGAAGTGTCATGCCAGAATAGACTTGAAACATGAAACATGAAA
>NW_026428104.1:0-622 GCF_001194135.2 Octopus bimaculoides
CCAACCCATGCTAGCATGGAAAGCAGATGTTAAACGATGATGATGATGAAACTAAGGGAAAGAGTTCCTTCAAAGGGGTACATTAAACAACCAATGCACTAGTACATCAGCTGAATACCATATAAATATGGGTATAATGCAATTACTAAGTTAAATTGAATAGAGATACTATTGACAATCCAATAATTTATTTATATTATAATATTACATAACATAATATTATATAACATAAAAAATTATTACAAAACCAAAAAGGCCAACAAATTGTTTTGACTTCTATACATTTTCTGCTATATCCCGTAAATATATAAGTCACTTCAGGGTCATGGTTTAAAGATAGACGAAATTCCGTGTGAAAGGACGGCTGGATAGTAAAAGTTAATTCAAATGTCTATGTATTATGAACGTGAGCGTTATCTATTCAATCATACATCAATAACAATTTAAAAACAACATAAACACTCTAATGGACAACACAACCAAGTAAGTACAATCCACAACCATCAAAATTCACTTCGTTACATCTCAAATAGATACCAATGGAAACACGTTTATGCCCAAGAGAGTCCCTTGTCACCACAAAATACAACAATAATATAGATGTGTGTGTGTGTGTGTGTGT
>NW_026428105.1:0-618 GCF_001194135.2 Octopus bimaculoides
AATAATAATAATAATAATGATGATGAGGATGATGATGATGATGATGATGAAAAATCATTATGGCATACAGACATGTTCATCATTTGATATGAAATGACCGGTACAACTTAAAACGAGAAGAGAAACACTGCTTATAAAGACATTGACAAATTCCTTGTAAAGATCGACGGGCACATTAAAAAAAAAAAAAACATTCGTTTTGATGTTAGAAAAGACAACTTTGATGTATCTCGCAGATCAATGAAAAAAAAATTTAAATAATGATAATAATAATAATAATAATAATAATAATAATAATAATAATAATAATAATAATAATGATAATGATAATAATAATTTGAAAAATTTACACATTTGTATCAAAAGAGTAAACAAAAAAAAAAAACAGGTTTTGTGATAAAAATATATATACAGATTAGAGTGCCTTTTCAATAAACTACTTCAGCCATTGTGACTGACAAACATAATAAACAGGTTGTTCTCCCAGGGACAGAAGTTAGGGATCATAGGAGCATCAGGGTGTAGCAACAGTTGCTCCGAGAAATACCATACAAAACCAGAATGGCAAAAGGGATGTAAAACACTCCACCAGAATGTGTGTGGGTGTGTGTGTGTGTG
>NW_026428107.1:0-333 GCF_001194135.2 Octopus bimaculoides
ATATATATATATATATACATTTATATATACATATATATACATATACATACAGATATATTTATATATACATTTACTCAAATATGTATGTATATGTCTACGCCCATATGTTGCGTGTATGCTTGTCTATCAATTTATTTCTTAATCTATTGCATTATTGATAGATAAATATTCAGTTAGACAGATAGATTGAGAGACAAAGAAGTAAAGACAGATAATGAAAAAAATGTGGAGTTTAACAGGTAGACTGATCGGTAGATATCTTTAACACCCTCTCTTTCTGTATATATATAAATATGTATAAATATGTATATGTATATAAATAGAAATATATAT
>NW_026428108.1:0-567 GCF_001194135.2 Octopus bimaculoides
TATATATATATATATGCGTGTGTGTGGGTGTCTGTGTATTTGTGTGTATGTATGTATTGTCCGCATTTGTTTATGGTGCGCAATGCATAGCTTCTTTCTAAATGAAAGTAGGATGAATTTCTAGGGAATTGTGTTGCTGTTTCTACCTGGGTTTGGTATTATTTACAAAACGAAAGCAACAAACGATCGCGTTGTAGTATACGTACAGTAATTCAGAGAAGAACTTTATAGATTCACTGGCGGACATAATATAAACATCGGTAAAAAGGATATAATGCAGGATGTCTTAAACACAAATAATGTATACACACACATATATACACGCAAGCACACATTCACACACATATACATCCTTTTGTTCTTTTATTCTTTTATCTGTTTCAGTTATTTGACTGCGGCCATGCTGGAGCACCACCTTCAGTCCAGCAAATCGACCCTAGGACTTATTCTATCGGTTTGTCTTGCCGAACCGCTAGTTGACGGGGCGTAAACGCACCGGTAACGGTTGTCAAGTGACGTTGGGGGGAGAGACAAACACAGACAAACAAACATATACATACATATATA
>NW_026428109.1:0-452 GCF_001194135.2 Octopus bimaculoides
AGGGGAGAATCACATGATAAATGTAATGCAATCGTACTCCTCTATGCCAACCAGTGTACATTGTACATTTACTTAATAGTACTCCTTTCACTAGTTTAGCGAGTACAATTAAGTTGCTTTCCTGATGAGACCATAATGATATTGAAACATGTCTGCAGTTTAATTATTCTTGTCAAATAATTAAAACATATTCAGCCATTCTTTTACTTGTTTCTGTCATATGACTGTGGCCATGCTGGAGCAGTGCCTTTAGTTGAACAAATTGACCCCAAAACTTATTCTTTGTAAGCCTAGTACTTATTCCATTGGTATATTTTGCCGAACCACTAAGTTACAGGGATGTAAACACATGAACGTCAGTTGTCAAGCGATGGCAGGGGGACAAACAAAGACACACAAATACATATATATATATATATATATCATCATCATCATCATTTAACGTCTGCTTT
>NW_026428110.1:0-458 GCF_001194135.2 Octopus bimaculoides
ATATATATATATATATATATATATATATATATATATACACATTCTATATACATTGTGTAGTGTATATTCAATGGTTACAAACAACAACAGACATAAACTTTACCAATATTTACTATGTAGGTGCTTTGCGTATAATCAGATTATATATATATAAATAAATATATTTATGGAATAAATTAGCTTTTATATTTACGGTTTACTAACCACTTCGGTTATTCTACTGTTTCACTCAAATAAATATATACCACGCTTTCATAAAACGTCTGCCTCTCGTTACGATGTTGGTGGTTGCTAAAAAAGTTTCGTTTTCCGCTTCACGGTTTCGCTTTTTACACGTTCCCCCAAACATCAACACATCGCTTATAACAATTAAGTTAAATCGTTCGTCGGGATTTACCATTCAGAAAGTCCGGTAGAGATGGACTATATGTAATCTGAACCTTTCCCCCCCTTATTTA
>NW_026428111.1:0-231 GCF_001194135.2 Octopus bimaculoides
CGCCCGTACGTAGATATATATGTACGTACGTGCGCGCGGACGCCCGTACGAAGATAGGTATGTGCTTACGTGCGCACGCACGCCCGTACGCAGATATAAACGTCCATACGTGCGCGCGCACTCCCTTACGTAGATATATACGTGCGTACGTGCGCGCGCACTACCTTAGGTAGATATATACGTGCGTACGTGCGCGGGCACGCCCGTACGTAGATATATACCTACGTACGT
>NW_026428111.1:1735-2602 GCF_001194135.2 Octopus bimaculoides
AGATATATACGTGCGTACGTGCGCCCGCACGCCCGTACGTAGATATATACGTGCGTACGTGCGCGCGCACGCCCGTACCTAAATATATACGTACTTACGTGCGCGCTCACGCCCGTACATAGATATATACGTACGTACGTACGCACGCACACACGTACGTACGTAGATATGTACGTACGTACGTATGCACGCACGCACGTACGTAGATATATACGTACGTACGCACGCACGTACGTACGGACGCACGCACGTACGTAAATATATACGTACGTACGTACGCACGCACGCACGTACGTAGGTATATACGTACGGACGTACGCACGCACGCACGTACGTAGATATATACGTACGTACGTACGCATGCACGCACGTACGTAGATATATACGTACGTACGTACGTACGCACGCACGCACACACGTACGTACGTAGATATATACGTACGTACGCACGCACGCACGTAAGTAGTTATATACGTACGTACGCACGCGCGCACGCACGTACCTATATATATATATATATACGTACGCACGCACGCACGCACGTACGTAGATATATACGTACGTACGCACGCACGCACGCTCGCACGTACGTAGATATATACGTACGTACGCACGTACGCACGCACGCACGTAGATATATACGTACGTACGTACGCATGCACGCACGTACATAGATATATACGTACGTACGTACGCACGCACGCACGTACGTACGTAGATATATACGTACCTACGCACGCACGCACGTACGTAGATATATACGTACGTACGTACGCATGCACGCACGTACGTAGATATATACGTGCGTACGTGCGCCCGCACGCCCGTACCTAAATATATTCGTGCTTACGTGCGCGCGCACGCCCG
>NW_026428112.1:0-279 GCF_001194135.2 Octopus bimaculoides
GTGTCCTGTTTGCCAAGGGAGTTATCCCTCTCACCTCGGCCAGCAGCACCCCCTCAAAATAAGGGTAGAGGAATATCGCAATGCTGTGACACGGAGATATTGATAAATTGGTTATAGCTGATCATGCATGGAAAAATGGAGACCACCTCCCTCTGTGGGATGAAGTTAAAATAATATTCAGATAAAACCACTGGAAAATTTGAAAACTAAATGAAGCAGCACATGTGTTAACACCAAACAAGATCAGGACAAATATCCGTCAAATATAAATAAAGTACA
>NW_026428113.1:0-215 GCF_001194135.2 Octopus bimaculoides
TAAATATGCATAATATATACATATATATATATATGTGTAAAATATATATTATATATAAATATAATATAATTTATATATAATAAATGTATACATATATATATATACATAAATAAATATATATATACATATATATATGTGTATGTACATTTATACATATATATATACATATATATCTATATATATACATATATCTATATATATACATATATATATAT
>NW_026428114.1:0-339 GCF_001194135.2 Octopus bimaculoides
GTAATATTTAACATCATCCTGGAATGTTAGCAATCATGCTAATTTACTAGATATCTCTGTATATTCATTTGTATTTTTGTGTGTATGTGTGTGTGTTAATGCTTGGATTAGCTACTACGTAACAACCTGAAAGCGTGAGAAACGATCACTTCTAGACGAGAATTTTTATTTGCCAATGGAAAGATATCTTTGAAAAAAATGTCCACAAATTACAAGAAATGCAATTTCTTTTTGAGTTGAAAAATACAAAAATGTATTAGTATAATATTGATTTGTATATTTGTAATTTTATATAGAATAATAATAATAGTAATAATAATAATAATAATAATAATAATA
>NW_026428115.1:0-447 GCF_001194135.2 Octopus bimaculoides
GTGTGTGTGTGTAGGCACAGGCATGGCTGTGTGGTAAGTAGCTTGCTTACCAGCCAAATGGTTCGGGGGTTCAGTTCCACTGCATGGCACCTTGAGCAAGTGTCTTCTACTATAGCCTCAGGCTGACTAAACCCTTGTGAGTGGATTTCTTTGTCTCTTTCTCTCTCTGTCATTGCTCCCACCCTCACTGTCTCTATGCCTACTATTACTCTCATTCCATGATGAGGAATAGTAGGAGTGTTATTGAATAGTGAGAGAGGGGGTCTAAGTGTGACACACTAACACACAGAAATTAGCCCCCCACCTGTTTATTATATTAGATTACTACAGCAATTTTGGAGTCAAAGCACCAAGTCAGGAAGGCAGATAAGAAACACGACATTGTTCCAAGACCAGATTCTTAGAATTCATGTATTTATGGCTTTCATTGAAACCCACCACCATCAC
>NW_026428116.1:0-296 GCF_001194135.2 Octopus bimaculoides
AATTTAAGATAATCAGTGATAGTAAATAGAATATCGATCAGAAACATTTAGAGGTTTCCAGTTATCAATTTTCACCTTAATTTTAGTAAATAATAAAATAATATTGTATATCTCTTACCTTTTATTGGTATATAAATCTGTATTTACAGCGACTCAAATATCCTTCCAGAATGACAAAAAAGAGCCACGAATTTTATGGCGCGCTCGAACCGGAAGTAATACTTCACAACAGAAAATATAAAAACAGACTCGGAAACATGAACAGCGAAATTTCTAATGGGTTTCTCGGTGGCTTA
>NW_026428117.1:0-388 GCF_001194135.2 Octopus bimaculoides
TACATACATACATATATGCATTCATACATAGATACATGATACATGCATACATACATGTATGCATACATGCATGCATACATACATACATACATTCATACATATATGCATGCATGCATAAATACTTATATGTATGCATATATACATATATACATAAATGTATACATACGTACATACATACATGCATACATGCATACATTCATAGATATATACATACATACATACATATATGCATGCATACATGAGTTCCTAGTTAATGTCAAAATTACAATGTCGAACCTTGGTTCTTGTTTCAAAGCCGACATATCTTGGTGAGAAATTTAAAAAATAAAGCCAGGACATTCAGACAGACAGACAGACACACACACACACACACACACACACACACACA
>NW_026428118.1:0-416 GCF_001194135.2 Octopus bimaculoides
TAGCCTTGGGCCGACCAAAGCATTGTGAGTGGATTTGGTAGACGGAAACTAAGAGAAGCCCGTCGTATATATGTATATATATATGTATATGTGTGTGTCTGTGTCTGTCGCCCTAGCATTGCTTGACAACCGATGCTGGTGTGTTTATGTCCCCGTAACTTAGCAGTCCGGCAAAAGAGACCAATGGAATAAGTACTAGGCTTACAAAGAATAAGTCCCGGAGTCGATTTGCTCGACTAAATGCGGTGTTCCAGCATGGTCGCAGTCAAATGACTGAAACAAATAAAAGAGTAAAAAGAGTATATATGAGTGTTTTTGTGTATATGTATGTATATGTATATTTATGTATGTACTTATGCATATGTGTATATATATGTATATATATTTATTTATTTATTTATGTGTTTCAGCCAAGT
>NW_026428119.1:0-2103 GCF_001194135.2 Octopus bimaculoides
CATGTGGTTGGTAAGCAAGCTACTTACCACACAGCCACTCCTACACCATATAGTAGAAATGAAAGACATACGAAGAAATAAAAGTGTAATGTAAGTAAAAGAACAAGTTTTAACCTAACAAAATATATGTTCTGTGCTTTGAGAAGCAACAGTCTATTTGAGGTACAGGAGAAACTTAATTCTAATGATAATTAATTAGCACAAATTACCACAAATTTTCTTGGCTAATTAACAACACATTAAAAAATATTTGTTTTTCTGAATGACGGTTGCTTGAGAGTTCCGGTTATTTGAGTGCCGGATAAGCGGGAGTTTACTGTGTATATTAGTTTACAAACTGCTTGTTGTCTTCGAGGTCTGTAAATTCTTTCATCCTATCCCCCACCCATCGTTCTATACACCTACCCACACCACCATTGCCATTAATAACTGACAGTGTAACTTTATCCTCGGCTATTTAACAGAAGATGAGTATCGGGTGACGGCACAAACAGGCCTGGAGACCACTTAATAATCTGAGAAATGACAACGTTTCATTTCCCTGGTTCCCTCCGCGCCCACCTATCACAACATGGCCACAGAGTGGTGGACAGAAAAGGTGAAGAAAAGAGATACAGAGAAGGAGAAGTAGTGAGAGTTAATGAAAGCACTGGAGAATGTAGGAGTGAGACTGTTGTAGAGACAGAGACAGTTGGAGAGTGTGAAAGGACTACAGAGATAGAAAGATATTAGTGAATAGAGAGTGTGAGGAGGGGGCAGAGGAAGAGTGAGTGAAAGAGAGAGGGAGAATAGAGAGGAAAAGAGAAATGGTTGGAAAGAGAGATAAAGGAAATGGAGAGAAAAAGAGAACGCAAGGTGGTTGCTAGATTGAGAGATGTTGACACGAATGTAATTGTATGTGTGTGCGTGGTGTGTCTGTGTGTGAGCATAAATACATGTATATGGCGTGTGCGTGTGTGTGTGTGTGTGTGAGAGAGAGAGAGAGAGAGAGAGAGAGAGAGAGAGAGAGAGAGAGAGAGAGAGAGAGAGAGAGAGAGCGTGTAAAAGATATGGCTGAATCAGAAAAGAAAAGAAGAGAGAGCGAGTGAGTGAAACAGAGTGAATGGGGGAGAGAGAGAGTGAAAGAGAGGAAGAGTGAATGAGAGAGAGAGAGAGAGCGAGTGAGAGAGAGATATGGTTGAATCAGAAAAGAAGAGAGTGAAAGAAAGAGAGTGAGTAAGAGAGGGAGTGAAAGAGAGAGTGAGTGAGTGAGAGAGAGAGAGACAGAGAGAGAGATAGAGAGAGAGTAAGAGATATGGTTGAATCAGTAAAGAATTCAAAATTTAAAAAAATAAAGTTAACTGTAAAATTACGAAGTAGAATTAGTCAAAGCGTATTACAATAACCTCTCGCCATATCGCGGTTCATCCATCGCGGTTCACTTATCACGGTTTATTATTTAAGCTTTCATCAATTCCTCTGTGGTGTTGTTTTGCATTGATATTAAAATAAATATATACAAGTTATAAAAATAAAATAAAATAAAAAAAACAGCACAGTACTGTTTCTATTTCGCGGATTTTCACCTATCGCCGGGGGTTTTGTAAGCCTAATACTTACTCTATCAGTGACTTTTACCGAACCGCTAAGTTATGAGAGTGTAAATACAGCAACATCGGTTGTCAAGCAATGATGGGGGTACAACCACAGACGCACACACACACACATACACACACATACACATACGCACACACACATATAGACGCTAATATATATATATATCCATATATATACATGTATTGTGTCTTCTACTATAGCCTCGGGCCGACCAAAGCCTTGTGAGTGGATTTGGTAGACGGAAACTGAAAGAAGTCCGTCGTATATATGTGTATATATGTATGTGTGTGTATATGTTTGCGTGTCTGTGTTTGTCCCCCCAACATCGCTTGACAACCGATTCTGGTGTGTTTACGTCCCCGTAACTTAGCGGTTCGGCAAAAGAGACGATAGAATAAGTACTAGGCTTACAAAGAATAAGTCCTGGGGTCGATTTGCTCGACTAAAGGTGGTGCTCCAGCATGGCCACAGTCAAATGACTGAAACAAGTAAAAGAGTAAAAGAGTA
>NW_026428119.1:2308-2681 GCF_001194135.2 Octopus bimaculoides
ATATATACACACACATATATATATATACATACACACATGTATATATATATATTACTCTTTTACTCTGTTACTTGTTTTTGTTATTTCAGAGTGGCCATGCTGCAGTACCGCCTTTTAGTTGATGAAATCGACCCCTGGACTTATTCTTTGTAAGCGTGGTGTTTATTCCATCGATATCTTCAGCCGAACCGCTAGGTTGCAGGGACGTAAACACACCAACATCGGTTTCTAAGCGATGGTGCTGGGAACAAACACAAATATACACACATAAATAATATATATATATGCATATATATATATATAAATATATTTATATCTATATATACATATATACATATATATATATACGCACATATATATATACATATACATA
>NW_026428120.1:0-638 GCF_001194135.2 Octopus bimaculoides
CACACTGAGGCTATGGCACTCATGTAGCAATACAGTAATAAATATAAATCTATACGTGCACCTTCAGTTTCATAGACTAATGCATATACCAACATACATGGATATGTAATAAAACCATTTTGAAGCGTATTGGTATTCACAGACAAAAGCAAAAGAAACAAAAAGAAATAAATAAACAAAAAAAAAATATCAAAAACGAAAATCTATATACGAAGATAGGTAGAACTGTTGGAACAAACTCGTAGGTAAACTTCATGCAACAAACTCATAAATGCTTATAATTATAGATCTAGCGTATTATATAAATTTGAATCTGTGCACCAAAAAAAAAAAAAAAAAAAAAAAAAAGAAAAATGACGCAGCAGTCATAAACTGTGGCAAACGTGTCGGTAACAAAGATAAATAAAATTATGAAATTTAAACTTTACCCATTATGAATGGGGGTCTGCTTCTACAAAATATAGAAACTTCGATTGGAAGAGGACAACTAAACGAAAAATTCGTGTGATATATATATGTATGTATATACATACATAGATATATATATAAATATATATGTATATACATAAACATAGAAAACTAAACACAGACACATACATACATGTAGTATATCATATGCATGAGTATGAACGCGCATG
>NW_026428121.1:0-457 GCF_001194135.2 Octopus bimaculoides
GAAATCAGTGCCTGATGGAACTGAAAGAATTTCTGCTAAAGCAAAAGTACCCATCACTATTCATAGAAAATGGTATTCAGTGGGCTTCGAAAATACCCATACAACAACTGAGGACACCACAAAGAAGAGACAAACAGGAAAAGATCATTCCATTTATAGTGACACAAAATTCATGCCACCGGAACATCTTTAATATCACCAAAGCGAACTTACCGATCCTTGCACAAAGTAAGGAATTGAGAAATATCATTACAGATCAAAATATAACTCTCAGTAAGAGACAACCTAAAAACTTGAAAAAGCTATTAACAAAGGCAAGGTTTGATCTCAGCAACAAAAATCAAGCATTCACTGTATCCAAATGCAATGATAGTCGATGCGGTACATGCCGATCAATTCATACCGGTCCATATATAAACACAAAAACAGGGAAAATATTCACCAATGCGAACATGAA
>NW_026428123.1:0-296 GCF_001194135.2 Octopus bimaculoides
TATATATATATATATATATATATACGTATATATATACACATTTATATATGCATCTGTGTGTATGTGTATCTTTCATACAAAGACACGTATACGTATACGTCCCTGCATGCCCGCACACACAATACAATATACAAAGTATACACGCTAATGAAAATGATCGGGATGGAGGAAAAAGAAACGAGAAACAAATTGAGCAAATTGCAAGAAATGTATAAATGATATCAAAGCCTGGAATACGGAAGGATATATATATATGTATATGTATGTATGTATGTATGTATATATATGTATATATA
>NW_026428124.1:0-223 GCF_001194135.2 Octopus bimaculoides
TGATGGTGGTGAAGGTGGTAGTGGTGATGATAGGGTGGTAGCATTGTTGATAATGATGGTGGTGTGTTGGTAACAGTGGTGATGGAGGAGGTAGTAATGGTAGAGGTGAGCATTAGAAATTAACAAACACTGAATAAAATAGCTACTGTGAAACAGCAACGACATTATCTAACAACATCCTTTGGAATAACTATAATGAGAGGCAAATACATTTGGGACCGTT
>NW_026428125.1:0-437 GCF_001194135.2 Octopus bimaculoides
GATCGGATCAACTGGAACCCTCGTCGTCGTAACCGACGGAGTGCCATGTAAATGTATACCTAGTGGCAATAATAAAAATAAGTAAGTGTAATAATATTTTATATTCTCTTTATCACTCTTTTTGTCTTTCTTTCCCATACACGTGTCTACAAACATACACTTATAAATTACACATACATACACACACACATACATATGTGGTTGTGAAAGTTTGTGTATGCAAACGTAAATATATTGAGTAGTTAGGCTTTTTGCCACAGAGGTAGAAAATCCTCCAGACACATGAAAAATGCTGAGTGGAAGAGGAGGAAACGTAATGGACAAATGAATGATGATAATAACCAGCTACTCACATGATTGCTTCTCATGCGAAGAGCCAAACCTTTTGATGTTCACGCTTCATTGTTCATTAAATAACATATCTTGTCAAATATATT
>NW_026428126.1:0-741 GCF_001194135.2 Octopus bimaculoides
ATATATATATATATAGTTACATATGGTTATATATATGTATACATATGTATGTGTATATGCATATATATATATATGTATGTATATAATTTTATATATACACGCGTATGCATATATATAGATGTACATATGTATATATATATGCATAAGCATGTGTATGAATGTATGCATATTTTAATGCATACATATATATGCACATATATTTGTATACACATAAATTTATATACACATACATTCATGTATGCATATATAAACACTCAAACACACACACACGCACACACGCATACATACACACACACACGCATACACTCTTACACTTATACACAGCAAACAAAAACACAAGCCAATAAGGTACATCGTTACAAAACACACACATATTATATTCGCGTCGCCATCTTGCTTTTCTCCGCTGAACTTCCAACACAAACTCCAAATGCAATTTTTATTTTAATTCCATACAATAGATTTAATTTGAATGAAGCGTTAACACTTCCGGTTTCATATCAAATTCCGTTTTGTATCACGTGACGCAGTTTCCCTTACAAACCGTTCGCAACAATGGATGCGAAACTCTTTCTGTCCATGCATTTTAGTGCTGTTGTTGTTGTTGTTGTTGGTGTTGGTGTTGTTGCTGTCGTCGGTGGTAGCGGTAGTGGTTGGGTGGTGGTGGTGTTGGTGCTAGCAGTGGTGTTGGCGGTTTTGGTATTGTTGTTCGTAGTAGTGGTGGTAGTGGTGGTGGTGGTG
>NW_026428126.1:1424-2214 GCF_001194135.2 Octopus bimaculoides
ATATATATATATATATATATATATACACACACACGTACATACATCACTGCATGGCACCATAGGCAACAGTCTGCTACTATTTCTCGCGATGATCAATGTCTTGTAAGTGGATTTGGTAAACGGAAACTGTAGAAGACAAACCGGAAACTGAAAGAAGCCCGTCGTATATATGTATGTGTGTGTATATGTCTGTGTCTGTGTTTGTCCCCCCAACATCGCTTGACAACCGATGCAGGTGTGTTTACGTTCCCGTAACTTAGTGGTTCGGCAAAGGAGTCCGATAGCATAAGTACTAGGTTTCCAAAGAATAAATCCTGGGATCGATTTCTTCGACTAAAAATCCCTAAAAAAGGTGTGTGCTCCAGCATGGCCTTAGTCAAATGACTGAAACAAGTAAAAGAGATCCCTTTCTTTTCTTTAACATTCTTTTAAATCTCCCCTCCTCCTCTTTTTGCCTTTCTTTTTCTCTCTCTTTCCCTGCCTATCTCCCCCCTCTCACCTTTCTTTCTTTCTTTCTTTCTTATTGTCTTTCTTTTTCCTCCTTCCATCCCTCCTCTCTTTTCTCTATCATTTCTCTCTCTCTCTCTCTCTCTTCGTTTCAATCTTGCTGCAATATTTTTTTGCCTTCCCCCCACCCTATCCCCAAGAGTCCGCCCCCTATTCCTCACCTTTTCATCCAACTCCCCACCCAGCTCCCTTACTTTTTTCTCAGCACCCTAACACCCCCACCACCACTACTACCACTACCACCACCCCAACCTCACGAACTACTACACCACCATCCCCCACA
>NW_026428127.1:0-107 GCF_001194135.2 Octopus bimaculoides
TTCCGAAGCTACCGAGGAAATGCATCGTGACTAGTGGTGTATAGCAACACACGATACTGTGTTCAATACAAAGATATGCATATATACATACATTTATACACACATAT
>NW_026428127.1:214-323 GCF_001194135.2 Octopus bimaculoides
GGTGAAAATGATGCTATTGTCTCGCAGCGATTATTCAACTGACATCGGTGGTAAAATTGATTGATAAAAACGGAGTGATGTATAGTGAAAGACCTTGGTAGTACTACTC
>NW_026428128.1:0-221 GCF_001194135.2 Octopus bimaculoides
CTGCCGGAGCCTCGTGGAGCTTTAGGTGTTTTCGCTTAATAAACACTCACCACGCCGGTGTGGGAATCAAAACCGCGATCCTATGACCGCGAGTCCGCTGCCTTAACCACTGGGCCATTGCGCCTCCACATATACATATATATATAGAAATATAAATAGATAGATGATAGAAGATAAATAAATAGTTAGGTAGATAGATAAATAGGCAGATAGACAGTCAG
>NW_026428130.1:0-686 GCF_001194135.2 Octopus bimaculoides
CATCGAAACATTATTTGACTGTTTTGAAAATTTTGCTAAATCTATTGACCTAAGGGTCAGTGTGTGGAATACTGAGGTCTTACACCAGCCAGCAGCTGCACACCTAAAACAGGATTCCATTGTCATTGTAGACAATACCACACTAAATGTTGTGCCGAAATACTGCTACCTGTAAAGCATCATGTTGAATGCTCAGCAAAATGAAGAGAACACCCAGAAATTGTCTAAGGCAAGCTCGGCAATCGGTTGACTCCAATACAGACTGTTTAGGGAACATGGCATCTCTGTGTGCTCGGAAAGATCAAAATACATGAGACATGAGTGCTTAGTTATTTACTATATGACAATGAAGCACGGACTGGCTACAAGCACCATATTAAATGGCTACACTCATTCCATCAGCGCTGCCTTTGCTTAATTTGCATCATCAATGAGCAGGACAAACTCCCCAACGTAGAGGTTCTTACAAAATGTGACATTCTAGACATAGAAAGTTTCCTTACAGCCACCTTATTTGTGGACCGTCAAACACGCCAACCTGGTTAACAGGATCTGCACAAGTTCTTCATAATTTGATGTCTTCCTGTTTTCCAGGAAACCATACACAATCACAACAAAGGAATTCCAGCCTTCTTTTTCAGTACCACACATGGTCTCCAAACACTGCCCATACTGCAATAGCCATT
>NW_026428131.1:0-252 GCF_001194135.2 Octopus bimaculoides
AGAATTTGCAGAGAACCAATGAAATATGAGTAAATTAACTTAAACGTTGACAGATATTATTAGTTGAACGTGTAATGAAAGATGGCGGTTATGAATGTAAGTTACATAGAACAAAATCACATTGGCTAGATAAATCATGGATTATATACATACATACAGAGGACCACACATATACATATGTGTGTGTGTCTAGGTATGTATGTATATACACGTATATATTTATACATACATACATGTATATATATATATATA
>NW_026428132.1:0-200 GCF_001194135.2 Octopus bimaculoides
ATGATGATGATGATGCTGTGGACGAAAGATGATGACGATGATGATGATGATGATATCGAGGAAGATGATGTTGATGATGAATGATGATGGCGATGGCAACGACGACGATGATGATGATTATGATGTCGACGATGACCACGACGATGATGCTAATGACTATGATGACGATGAGAAGGAGGTGGATGAGGATGAAGATAAAG
>NW_026428133.1:0-513 GCF_001194135.2 Octopus bimaculoides
ATATGTTTGTGTTTGTCTCCCCAACATCGCTTGACAACCGATGCTGGTGTATTAACGTCGTAACTTAATGGTTCGGCAAAAGAGACCGATAGAATAAGTACTAGGCTTCCAAAGAATAAGTCCTGGGGTCGATTTGCTCGACTAAAGGCGGTGCTCCAGCATGGCCGCAGTCAAATGACTGAAACAAGTAAAAGAGAGTAAAGAGTATCATTGCCAGAAATATGGCATAAGCACAGCCAAACACTCAAATTTCAGTGAATTAAGATGAAAGTGCTCTGTGTCCCATTGCAGTTCATTTTGGCCCTTCATCCCTCCAAAATTCATAGAATAAGTTACCAGCAACGTATATAAACTAAGAGGTGACCGACTCTGACCAGGCAATCTGTGCCTTTTCTCCAAAAAAGGATTTTGTGCCCAATCAGAAGAAATAAGTACCAAATTTAATTCATATCAATGATTTATTTATATATCTTTTATCTTTTACTTGTTTCAGTCATTAGACAGCAGCCATGC
>NW_026428134.1:0-294 GCF_001194135.2 Octopus bimaculoides
CATACATACATACATACATACATACATACATACATACATACATTTGTGTGTATGTACATGTGTATGAATGCATATATGTATCAACAATGGCAGCAGCATTATTTAATGCCTGTCTTCTACACTAGCTTCCCAACCACACAGTTCCAGGTTCATTCCCACTGTGTGGTATCTGAAACAAGTGTCTTCTACTATAACTCCTGGATTTGGAAGATAGAAACTTAAAAAATCTTATCATGTATATATGTATACATATGTGGTGCATGGATGTGTATCTGTGTTACTTTCTTCTTGTCT
>NW_026428135.1:0-228 GCF_001194135.2 Octopus bimaculoides
AACTGGAGCAACGTGAAATAAAGTGTCTTGCTCAAGAACACAACATACAGTCTGGTTTGGCAATCAAATTCACTATCTCATGATTAAGAGCCAGACACCATCACCACTGAGTCATGCACTAGTCATGACCAATGCTGGTGTCACATAATTAGTGCCTGTGCCAGCAACACATAAAAATCACCTTTTGAGCATTGGACCTCACAGAGGCAATGACAAATGACCAAGACC
>NW_026428136.1:0-133 GCF_001194135.2 Octopus bimaculoides
ATGCTAGCATGGAAAGCGGACGTTAAATGACGATGATGATGATGATATACCTATATATACATACATACATATATATATACCTTTATATATACACATACATATACCTTTATATATACATATATAGCTACATATA
>NW_026428136.1:143-297 GCF_001194135.2 Octopus bimaculoides
TATACACATACATATACCTTTATATATACATATATAGCTACATATATATATAGCTACATATATATATAGCTATATATACCTATATATATATACCTATATATATACCTATATATATACATACATACATACATACATACATATATATATATATATA
>NW_026428137.1:0-205 GCF_001194135.2 Octopus bimaculoides
CATACACACATACACATACACACATGTATAATTAATCACAAACAAAGGAAGGAAACAACATAACGAAAACAACACCGCGAGCACGTGATACATGCAAAGCATTAAAAGATGCTCAGGGAAGGAATGAAAGAGTGTTTTACGTTTCGGGCAAAGCTCTTCTTCAGAAACAGGAGGCAGAGGAAAGTCCAAGAGAAATGGAAGACGG
>NW_026428138.1:0-223 GCF_001194135.2 Octopus bimaculoides
ATATATATATACATTACATACATATACACGTATATATATATGAATATATGAATATATAATATATATGCATATATATAAATGTATATATGTATAAACATGTACTAACACATATCCATGTGTGTGTGATTGTATGTATATATAAATATATGTGTGTGTGTATATATGTATATTTATGTATATATGTATAGACATACATACATACATACATATATATATATATATA
>NW_026428139.1:0-352 GCF_001194135.2 Octopus bimaculoides
AACAGAAAAAAACTTGTAAACCCAGAGTCTCGTAAAGCAGGTCCTTGTAAAGTGAGGTATTACTGTATTTGGATAAACTATGAGCCAAACTTCATATCTAGAAACATTTAAGAGAATTTGTTATAATGAATGTAGAACTTGCATATATTGCCAAAGAAATTACTAACAGTAACAACAAATCAGTTGTTACCATTAATTTAACATTAAAACAATTTATAGGGAACTGATATTTAAACTATGTAGTCTCTTACCGAGCCTGGATTTGTTGTTCTAAGTTATGTTGCATTCTCATACCTAATTGGTCCAGTTGATCCCACTGCTGGGCCAAACCAACAGTACTATGTTCTGTATA
>NW_026428140.1:0-138 GCF_001194135.2 Octopus bimaculoides
ATATATATATATGTATGCATTATATACGTTTGCATACATACACACACATACATAGATACATGATCATACGCATAAATATATTAACACTTAGGCACACTTGAATACCAGAGCTATCACGTGTGTCTATGTGTGTGTGTG
>NW_026428140.1:148-260 GCF_001194135.2 Octopus bimaculoides
GTGTGTACGTGTGGAGCAGTATGTGCGTGTGTGTGTCTGTATCGTTGTTCCAAACTGTATTATGTGTTACATGTTTATTGTGTATGTGTGTTCTGTTGATGTCTTTGTTCCT
>NW_026428140.1:370-535 GCF_001194135.2 Octopus bimaculoides
ATATATGTAGTATGTTTCTATGTGTGTAGATGCATATATATGCATGTATGGAGGTTTGTATGTATGTATGGACGTTATGTATATATGAATGTATATATATAGTACGTTTGTATGTATATAGGTGCATATGTATGCATGTATGGACGTTTGTATGTATGTATATAT
>NW_026428140.1:545-654 GCF_001194135.2 Octopus bimaculoides
TGTATATATGTAGTATGCTTGTATGTATGTAAGTACGTATGTATGCATGTATGAACGTTTGTATGTATGTATATATGTATGTATGTATGTATGCATATATGTATGTATA
>NW_026428141.1:0-397 GCF_001194135.2 Octopus bimaculoides
GTAGTTCGTAGTTGTACGATGGTGTTGATGTCGTCGCTGGAAACTGGCTGCTGGTTGGTGCTGTGCTACGCGTGTGTGGTCAGCGGCCAGATCTCAAAGGAGATCTGAGGCGCGACGACTTGGCGGGTATAATTTAGTCTATTTATAGCTGAAGGTAGGCTCCAGAGAAGCATTAGAAAAACACTATAAGTGACCTTATTAAGGGCTACGGTTGGTCAGTTTGCGTCCTGGGGCGAACGGGTGGAGACAATTTACCCGCGCAAAGAATAGTCAGTCATGTGATGGATACAGCAAGCTGCTCTCTGCTACGCCCGATCTTGTTAGTATTTAATGGCGATAGTTTCACTACATATATATAGATACATATATACATATACATATATATATATGTATATGT
>NW_026428142.1:0-341 GCF_001194135.2 Octopus bimaculoides
GTGTGTGTGTGTTTAAGTACATGCACATATATACGGTATTTTCATAAAACTGTTACTTAATAAAATGAAGGCAAGTTTGTGAAAATGTCGCAAGACGGAATTTAATCGTACAAAAATACATTCACGCCAAAAAACAGACAAAAAAACTAGAATAATTATACAAGCATATACTCTAAAACATACAAATAATTTATTCACTTGCACAAGCAATCATAGGTGTGCGTGGGCATAAAGTACGTGGGCATAAAGTGTGCATGTATGTGTATATGAACGTATAAACACACACACATGTATATATGTATATATATATATATATGTATGTGTGTGTGTGTGTATGTGTG
>NW_026428143.1:0-476 GCF_001194135.2 Octopus bimaculoides
AAATAGTGAGCGGTGTTCCGCAAGGCACTGTTTTGGGACCATTACTGTTCTTAATGGCCCTCTCAGACATGCCCTCAGGCATACAGAAAGCCACGGTCACAAGTTATGCAGATGACACAAAAGTCTCACAGGTAATACAGAACCCTGAAGACACTATGCACCTGCAATGTGAGCTGGATGAAATATACAAGTGGGCTGAAAAGAATAACATGCAGTTTAATGCTGAAAAGTTTCAAGCCTTATGCTATCAGCATGCAAGACTAAATGCAGAACCCATGAAATACACTGGACCTGGAGGGACTGCAATCCCAGAGGCAGAGACAGTGCGAGACCTGGGCATTTACATGAGTAATAATGCATCCTTTCATGTTCATGTTGCTAAAGTGTCAATGAAATGCAGGCAACTGACCGGATGGATTCTAAGGAATTTTAGAACAAGAGATCAGGAAACCATGATGGTGCTCTGGAAGACACTT
>NW_026428144.1:0-619 GCF_001194135.2 Octopus bimaculoides
AATCGTTTCTGAAGTGGCGAGGAGGTCAGTAGATAACATCGACTCCAGTGCACAGTTGGTACTTATTTTATTGACCCCAAAAGGATGGAAGACAAAGTCGACTTCTGCAGAATTTGAACTCAGAACGTAAAGACTTACAGAATGACGCTAAGCATTCTGTCAGCTCGCCGCCATATTTGAGAAAAGAATTTTATATGAACATTTTCATTTAAAAGGAGTATATGTATTACCATCAGCATTAAATTTTATCGATACGGGTTCTAATGAAAGAGACCCGATAATTTTATATGTATTTACATTAATCCTTTCTACTATAAGTCTGAAACTTTGATGGTAGAGTCTGGTCGGTTACATCGACCCCGGTGCTCAACTGGTACTTATTTTATCGACCCCCGAAAGGATGAAAAGTCTGCATTAGCGGGATTTGAATTCAGAACGTAAAGAACTGGAAGAAACGCTGCTAAGCATTTTGTCCGGCGCACTAACAATTCTGCCAACTCACCGCCTTAAGTATTTACATTAATCAAATTTCCCTTGGCACCGATAACTAATTCAAATCTAATTTATTATTGATTTACACTGAAATTTTATGATCGTCTCTTTTCTTCGCGCAAATTTT
>NW_026428145.1:0-239 GCF_001194135.2 Octopus bimaculoides
CCGTTCGCGCAGAATTCGAACGTACCTTCGTCTGTTGGGCCTCCCTCTGCACCGTTTGAGCGGAATTCGAACGTACGTGTGTCAGTTCGTCCCCCCTCTGCACCGATGGAGCGGAATTCGAACGTACATCCGTCCGTTCGGCCTCCCTCTGCATCATTCGAGCGAAATTCGAACGTACTTGCGTCCGTTCGACCTCCCACTGCACCGTTCGAGCGGAATTCGAACGTACTTGCTCCGTT
>NW_026428145.1:1850-2098 GCF_001194135.2 Octopus bimaculoides
CGAATTCCACTCGAACGGCGCAGAGGGAGGCCGATCGGACGAACGTACGTTAGAATTCCGCTCGAACGGCGCCAAGGGAGGCCAGACTGACGCAGGTATGTTCGAATTCCTCTCGAACGGTGCACAGGGATGTCGAACAGACGCACGTAAGTTCGAATTCCTCTCGAACGGCGGAGAGGGAGTCTGAACGGACGCAGATACTTTCGATTTCCGCTCGTACATTGCAGAGGGAGGCCGAACAGACGCAC
>NW_026428146.1:0-467 GCF_001194135.2 Octopus bimaculoides
GAGTGGATTTGGTAGACAGAAACTGAAAGAAGCCCATCGTATATATGTATTCAAGGGCCCGTCAGGCGGTACTGGCATCGGCCACACTCAAATGGTGCTCCCTATGTGACACCAGCATGGGTGCCAATTAGGCAGTACTGTCATCGGCCATGACAACGACTTTACTTGCCTCAACAGGTCTTCACAAGTGCAGTTAATTGCCCAATGATATAAAGGATGGTTTAAAGCTATCTCCAGCCGCAAACATTTTCAGTCCCAAGATTACATCACAAAGAAAAAAAAGAAAGAGAGAGAAAAAGGAATAGTCCACTGATGTATACTGATGTAATGACAGTTTGTGTATAAAGCTTGAAACACATGTACCGCGATATCCTTTGTGTTGTTTTCAATTTACGTTTAATATATTCTTTCACCTCTGCCACTATCAGGCATATACAGGTGCTTACACTTATCAAGTATTACCTCTA
>NW_026428147.1:0-202 GCF_001194135.2 Octopus bimaculoides
TAATGCACACACACAAAAGCATACACATACATATGAATAGTTGTGGATCGGACGATAAAAATAAAGATGAAAAAAGACTGATAGGTGTACCTTAAGGTAGATAGGTGGGTAGATAGATAATGATATGAATAGTGAGACAGTCAGAGAGATAAACATTGATAAATTGTTTGATAGTAGATAGATAGATAGATAGATAGATAGA
>NW_026428148.1:0-4197 GCF_001194135.2 Octopus bimaculoides
ATATATATTTATATTTATATATATATATATATATTTATATTTATATATTTTTTTTTTCTTTTCAAAGTTTCAGCTCAGAGCTGTGGCCATGTATATACTATATAGATGTATATCTATATGTGTACATGTATGTATATATATGTATATGTGTTTTTTTTTCTTTTCTAGTTTCAGCTCAAGAGCAGCGGCCATGCTGGGGCACTGCCGTTTGCTTTGCTACACTTTCATTAAACCTCCTCTGGTATGTGGCATTTGATGAATGAGGGAGTTTGATGTTGCCTCCCTCATCTGCGTTTCTTGCCATGAGGTAGGTTCTTCCAGAACTCTTGACAGGTGTTTCAGGCTTAGTGGGAAGATATTGAACTGTGGTTCTTTGAAGCCCAAGCTGTTGCACTATCTAGTCCTATTTCCTGATGGCAATGTTGGGATTTTTGGTACTATACAGTAGATGGAAGTAGTGATACTGTGGTTCAGGTAACCTGTATATATCGGAAACAGACCTGCAAGCATCGATTTCTCCTGACCCTGATCGGAATCAGTTATGGGATGATGGTGGCAGTTGTCATGGTGTTTGTGTAACCGAGAGTGTCAAAGTCTGGTACAAGTCCTAGGATCCTTTGTTCAAGGGAGATAAGTCTTAACTTTTTCAGTCTCTCCCAGTAGCTGACATGTTGCATTGAGATGATCTTTTTTGTGTAGCTTCACTGAATTGCTTTGAGCTTCATTGTTAATTTTACACTATGTGGTGACCATAGTTGGGAGCAGTAATCTATACAGCTGAGGACAAGTGTCCTCAAAAGGAACATCATGCTTTCCTTTCTTTTGTTCTGAAAGTTCAGAGAATCTATCTAGCCAACTGTCTGCATTTTATTGCCAACTTAGTAATATGCACTTGGAAAGATGCATCATTACTCATGTTGATGCACTGATTTTGATTCAGTGATTGCAGTCCCTCCTGTGCTGGTTGAAATTCTCCAGAATTAAACTGCATGCTGTTTTCCTTAGCCCTCCTGTATATTGTGTCTAACTCCTGCTGTAGATGTACTATGTTTCCAGGGTTCTGTCTCCTCTGAGACATTTTTGTGTCATCTGCATAGCTAGCAAGGGTGGCTATTTAAGCAGCAGAGGACATGTCTGAGAGGCCTGTTATGAATAGCAGTGGCCACAAGACAGTGCCCTGTGGAACACCACTTATTTGTGTTTCCTTGGAGGTGGCCACCACTACCTCACATGTTGTAGAAAGTCATGTAGCCATTCTCCAAATTTTCCGACTATGCCAAGATTATGCAAAGTTGAGATATATCATGTCCACTTTTGAGTTGCTGAGCAGCTGCTTTAACACTCAGTCTGCAAGAGCTGTGTCAGGCAGCTTCTACCTGGTCAAAAACCCTGTTGAGTGTTGGTCAGCAAGTCATTCTCTTCAAGGAATGCATTTAATTTGCTTTAGATTATTCATTCCACGATTTTGCTGATGTGTGAGGTCAGAGAGGTAGGCCTATAGTTTTTAGCATCTGCTCTGCTTCCTCTTTTATGAATAGGGCATTTATTTAGGTTGCCCAGGAGCTTACCATTTGCAAGGTAGCTCTGAAAAAGAAGCTGCAGCGGTTTTGTAAAGGCTCATTTGCATGACTGGAAAAGGCTTGCTGGGAATCTATCAGGGCTAACACCTGAATTTGTGTCTGTGTCATCTATTGCCAGTATTACATTCTCTTCTTTCCCTTGCTACTTCTGTAGTGGTAAAGAATTCTACAGGTTTGCTAAGGGTGGAGTGAAGACACTTTTGAATTGTTCATTCAGTGTTTCAATTACCCTCAGTGTTTCACTTGTCTTGAGGGAGCCATCTTTTTGGAAGAGTGGTCCTACCTTGCAACACACAGAAGCAATTGCTTTGGTATTGTTAATGAAGGCTTTAGAGTTTAATTTTATATTTTTTAAAACCCAGGCTTCTTTCTTTTTCACGGGAGCATTTCAGATGTTTCCAGGCAGGATTTTTCCAGTGCTGTTTCCAGGAGGGATTTTTCACTATTATTGAGTTGTCTGTTGAGGATTGCAATCTTTGTATGCCATTTCATAAGAACTTTTCTCTCCCTGGGAATTATGTTTTTATGTTCAGTGGCCTTTCTCTCTGGGAAAAAATTGTAGCATATGGCTAGCATTATGGCTGTAAATATTTTCAATTTTATGTCGGTGTCAGGTGTAGAGAGACATTGAGACCAGTCCTGTTTGGTAATCTCTTTCTCTATTGATTTCCAGTTTGCTTTGTGGTAGTTCAATAGATTTTGGGTGCTTCTTATGGGCTGCATGTTTGTGGATTCCTTTGCTCCATACATGGTCAGCTCTATTATGTTGTGATATGAGACTAGTGTCTGTGTCACTTTCACATCATAGATGAGATCTGTATTGTTTAAAGCAGAGATTAAGTGTATTGTTTGCCCTGGTTAGTTGGAATATTACTTGTTCCATTTATAACTTGAAGGTGAGGTTGAGCAGGGATTCCACCTGACTTTGCTCACATTGCATCATTCCTGAGAGGAAAAGGCCTTCAAACCAGGTTGAAGTCTCCCATGTCAAATCAAGTACACTGATGTGCTGTTCTTGTTTGGTTAAGACTTATTCTATTCTTGTAAGGCATATGTATGTATGTATGTATGTGTTTGTGTGTGTGTGTGTATGTATGTATGTATGTATGTATGTATGTATAGATAGATAGATAGATAGTCAATAAAGCATATATAAGAAAGGAAGCTCACTCTAATGAATAGGGTAGTAATTATTACAACAAAAATTTAAATTTTGGACATAGAGTTACCGAAGGTTTCCTATCCACAAAGCCAAAGCCTTGTGGACAGCTTGTCAAACTTTATACAAAGAGGAAATATTTAAACTTTCTACTTCACAGAAATGAGGAAATGCTCAGAAATCGAAATTTGAGTCTTAATATATAAAAACGTTAACGAGGACGGGTTGTCTCCCCTGAACCAGAGGATAAAACAATCATTATAGATCTGAAAAAGCCTAACCAGCAAACAGGGAGATCCAATTTTCCAGTAGGTAACACTTGAAGTGGACACATTTGGAAAAAACTTCTTTATGAATATTTAATGTGCCAGGTTTAGTATAGTCCTTAAGAATTTTGGCTCTCTCCACGATACAGATTTTGCAACAGCCACTCCCATTAATATATGGGTCTTGATATCACATGGGGTCCCTTGATCTTTGAGGTAGCATACATGGTGGGCCAGGGATGTGACAAACCATTTTTCTGAAACTCTGAAGGATGACTGGTGGTTGGGGAAGCGATGTTTGAAAGATGTACTGGCTGACCCAATATATTTAGAAACTTGGGAGTGGCTATATTCACACTCCAGGTAAATCTCTGATAGGCTCTGGGCCTGGGGATGCTGTCAGTAACACTGTTATTGGTGCAGTCGATATGGTGCAATGGTCTGGCAGTGTTATTGCTGTGGTTATCACTACTAGTCATATGGTTGGCAATGTAGCTGACAGCTTTAGTGTGGGTGTGGCCGGTGGTACCATATGGTGTAGGGCTGGTCATCCTATCAGTGCTGATGATAATTGTTTGGTCATCATCTGTGGTGGTGGTACTGGGAACGCTGGATACCTCCTCTGTGTCGTTGGTCCTGGATTGGTCGTCATCTCTAGGTGTGGCGAGTGAACTCCTGGTTACATATGGTGCGGAGCTGGTCACTCTATCTGTATCTATGACAATGGTTTGTTCATCATCTGTGGCGGTGGTACTGAGGTCATCAGTTACGTCATATGTGATATCGAAATGTTCCCGGACTAGTTCTGTAGTGTGCCAACAGATAATGGTACTTGGTTGTGTGCACAGTGAGAGCTAGCAATCATGAGGCAATGTGTTGAGTGACACCACATTGTTTACTTTACAAGTTGTGAAATTAGTGTTTTTGTGATCATGTGTATGCTGTAGTCTGCGATTTTGTCATTGATAGGAAGTTGGAAGAAAGAGCCAGCTTGAAATTTTGTGTTAAAGTTGGGAAGTCTGCTACAGGGATATTGAGCATGCTTCGGCCAGCTTACAGTGGTGAGTTGTATGCTATGTTGAGTGATCTGGAAGACCTGCCAGGAGCATCACCCCTGGAAATGTATATATATGTGTGTGTGTGTGTGTGTGTGTGTGTATAGATGTGTGTGTATGTATATGTATTTATGTAT
>NW_026428148.1:4459-6144 GCF_001194135.2 Octopus bimaculoides
TTTCCACCCCTTTCCCCCTCCCATATATTTATGAAATTTCGAAATTTTGAATTTGAGATTTTTGAAAATTTTTTTCAGCATCGGAATCCCCATAGCCTAAAATATGGGATTCCGTAAAAAAAAAAAAAATTAAGGGGGGAAAGGTTCCATTTACATATTCTCCATCTGGACCTATATATGTATTATATAGAGGTCCAAAATGAGAGAAAGAATGATTTCTAATAAAGATTCATCATATTCATAAAAACTTCGAGAGCAAGTAATAAGAATATGAAAATAGTAGTTGAAAAATATCGATATAGGTATAAATATACCATAAACAATTATAGAAAAATGGAGGAGAAAAAGATGTCGCATCAAAATTAGATTTAATACAAAATAGGATTCAATTCATATGCGCATTTCAAAGGACAATACAAATATGTAAGAAAAAAATTATAGTAATTATAATTAAATTTATGCATTGTCATTCTCATCAGTGTGAAGACTTTTTGGAAGGACATAAAAAAAAAGGTTTAATAAAATAAAGTAAAATAAGATACTATAAGGGAGAATACAAAAGGAGAAATAGGGAAAAATCAGACATTTACACGCAAGTTGTAAAAGGGAAAAAATAGCAGTAATAATAATAGTGAGAGAGACGAAAGAGAAAAAAAGACAGACATATCAAAGTGTATGCATGTCTATTCGTGCAGTAAACTATAACATAAAAATAAGAATAAAAATCTGACGGATAACAGGTTGAGAGGAAGCATAATGTAAACAGGGCCACATGTGTATATTAGAATATAACGGAACATGTGCACTAACAGAAAAGAACCATAGAGAGTTTTACATACATATTAATATTGAAAAACGAAAAATATATATATATTACATGAGGCTAGAAGTGATAGGCAAGACTATGTTTGAAAAAGTTACAATATTCAAGTAAAAATGTACATACCAGCAGAAAAAAAACAAAGAGAACTTCACAAGGAAAACACATCGATCACAGACAAGACCGGCCGGTGTATTCAAGAAAGTTACCTTTCTCAAAAATTAGCCCGGGGCAGAGGAGACAATCAGAAAAAAAGTAGGAACAAAAATGAATATTTGAAGAAAATTATTATAAATTTACAAGTAATCGAAAAAACGTATACACTTAACACATAAGGACATACAGTCATACACATACATACATACATACACACAGACATACATACATACACACAGACATACATACACATACACACACAAAAACGTGCATACACTCACACATACACATACAGAGATGCAAGTGTGAGGGAAGATACAAGTAAAATAAAGAAGTACATATTCACATAACACGTATATAAGGATATATACATATACACACAAACATATATATACACACATGCATGTATATATATATCTACACATATACACACGTACAACTACAATCATACATAAAACAAACATGCACATACAAGTACACACACACACACACACATATATATATTTATAAATAAATACATATATTTTGCTGCCTGCATTTTTTCTTAAATATTTGTATTGTCCTTTGAAACGCACATACATTTAGAATCCTATTTTGTATTAAATCTGATTTTGATGCAACATCTTTTTCTACTCCATTTTTCTATAATTGCTTATGGTATATTTATACCTGTAACAATATTTTTCAACTATTATATAAATATATATAT
>NW_026428148.1:6257-7154 GCF_001194135.2 Octopus bimaculoides
ATATATATAGGTGAGTTCACGAACAAACAACAGACGAAGACAGGTGGTGTAAACAACAAATGGATGTATTAATATAACGCTTGGGAATAGAGAAAGTCTTTAACGTTTCGAGCCTACGCTCTTCAACAGAAAGGAACACAGAAAGAAACAAGGAGAGAGAAAAAAATACATATATATATCTTTCTGTCTATCTATCTATCTATGTATCTATCTATCTATCTATCTATGTATCTATCTATCTATCTATCTATCTATCTTTCTTCTTACCTATCTCCCCCACCCATTCTGCTTCCTTCTGTTGTCCTTGCTTCTCCCCTTCACTGCTATACATATCTCTCTCTTACTCTTCCTCCCTCTCTCTCGTCACTCACCTTTGTTCCACTTCCTCCCTTTTCCTCCCTATACTACTCCTCGTTGATCACATGTGGTCACTTCTTCATTTCTCATTTCAGCCAGCATAAAAGCAACACGAAGCTACTATCTCTCTCTGTTCAGCTTCGTCATTTCACAGCATTCAATACTGCATCGCGTTTGGCCCTACGGCCTTTAATGTTGTTTTCACTGTTTAATTTTTCCTGTCTTGGTTTCTGTTTACTACCTTGGAATCCTCTGTTTAGCAGGTTAATCCACTAAGCAGGAAGAGCTATTCTAAGAGCGCGTTCTGCCTCATCTTCGAAACGCCTAGTTTAGAATAGAGGCAGCTGATGATGGAAAAGTTCCATAAGTGGCTCGTCCGTTTTCCTATGTGTTCGTTCTGTTGTCTGTAAACAAAGTCCGTTTTTGTGCTTTATGTTCCTGTTCTTTTTTCTGACATCCTGTACCTGGATATGCATCTATATATACATGTAGATGTAGGTATGTACATATATGTATGTATACATGCATATGCTTATATAT
>NW_026428148.1:8686-10622 GCF_001194135.2 Octopus bimaculoides
GAGGATGGTAGCGATATATTTATGGTCAGTTGGTCTTAACAGGGTAGAAGGGATGAGCATATAGAGTGAAGGAGGAATAGGCAGATGAGGTTAAAAGGTCTAGTGAGTAGGAAGGAATGCGTGTGTGTAGTATATAGGTGGTGGGGGTATGAGTGATAAACCAAGGACAGAGATAAAGGGAAGGGACGGGTGGGAAAGGTAGTTAGTAGCATCATATTTTAGGATGCTGCCAAGCCTATTTATAGACGGTGGAAAGGGATTGAAAGAAGTGACGTAGTCTGTATGCGTATGTGGTGTTCTTGTGAAATTGAATATAGAAGAAATAGATTTGGTGGTATATGTGTGGTGAGATGATCGAAAGGGAATAATCCTATTCAAAAGATGGTGAAAGATGGATGTTTTTGCCAGGTTGAATAGGTTGCCTGTGGGGGGTTGTGTGATTATGTTGCGTGATCGTTTGTGCAATTTTGCTTGTGATAGAACCTAAATGTGTGAAAAGAGTTATGTAATAGATTTTTCACGGTGCATTTATATATTACATTGTATCTTACGCAATGTGTTTGAAGCGGACAGATAGTCCCGGAGCGACAGTTACAAGTGTAGGAGGCTAGAGGGTTGCGTATGCTTGTGGTTGAGTTATTATTATTGGAGGATATGTTATTAGGGGATGTGTAGGAATCTAGATCAGTGGAATTATTGTTATGGCTATTTGTCCTATCAGTGTTATTATTGGTATTGTTATTGTCTAGAATATTAATGGGTTGGGATCCATTGTGGTTTTGTTCCATTGTTAGTGTTAGAAGAACGTATATTGATGTCCGTGTTGGGTGTATGTGTGGGTCGGGTGCTGGGATGATGGTTTACTTATTACCAAGACTACTAACAAATCTTCCATCGAGAGGACAAAAAAGGATCTACACAATTTTTCTCAGGTATGAATCTATCAATAACATTTGAAAACGCATACAAAACGGCTAACTTCTTGGACGTTTCTCTGAACCTAACTCGCAACACTCCCCCTATCATAAACCCAACCAGTACCTTAAATACCTCAATATTCAATCTAATCATCACAGATCTACTTTCGATAACATAATCATAGGGATCTCTACCCGCTTATCTGATCTATCCTCTTCTGAAGAAATATTTAACAATCACGCTCCATACTACGACCAAGCACTAGCGGCTAGTAGTTTCTCACAACAAATAAAATACATCCATAACATCATACTTAAACAATTTATATCACAAATCGCACCCCAAAGACATAACATCAATCAAAACCACAACCAACCACCCACATATCCAAGCAGACCCCTCAATCACACCTATAACACTAGGGCCAAATCTAAGATGTTTAAATCAGCTAGCCCTACCAAAAGTATAGACAACTGCCCTCCACTTAAACACCTTAATTACAACATGCACAGAACCCCCCAAAAAAGCGGTGGCCGCTCCATCCTGTGGTACACCCCCTCCATTCTCTCTTAACACTAGAAACCTAGCCAAATCTTTCTTTAAAATACTAGATTCTAACTTCCCACGACAACACAAATACCACTCTATATTCAACAGATCCACTTTAAAATTATCGTATTCTACCACTCCTAACTTTGAATCTATTATAGCAGCTTCTAACAAACATAAACTCTTGCTCTATTACCAAAACCTAAGCAACCGTAACTATGCTAGCATCAGCACCCGACCCACACATACACCCAACACGGACATCAATATACGTTATTCTAACACTAACACTCCTACACTGGAACAAAACCACAATGGATCCCAACCCATTAATATTCTAGACAATAACAATACCAATAATAACACTGATAGGACAAATAGCCATAACAATAATTCCACTGATCTAGATTCCTACACATCCCCTAATAACATATCCTCCAATAATAATAACTCAACCACAAGCATACGC